>NW_027468072.1:0-60752 GCF_965363235.1 Mytilus galloprovincialis
TGCGTTATATGTGGGCACACTGTGACCATGTGATTGTTTCAAATCATCAATCATTTGATTCAAATGTCATGAATGTGGGAGATTAATAAATGATGTAAAAAAATCTGTAAACACATAAACATGATAAAGACAAGAAGAAGAATTTAAAATTTGCAAATCCAAAAACAAACAAAATTTGCAGAGTTTTCTCCAGCTGGGATGCGTTGGTTTTTATTGAGTCCTAAGTTAAATTATGACCATATTTGTTGACCATTGTAACAACTAGATATGGCTTTTTATTCCCTCTATGTCATGTGTGCGTTTTTGAAATTTGCATGTGAATATTAACAGAACTTCTCATTATTCATGTTATTACCATGTAAATATTTTTTGTAAAAAATGCAAAATAACTTCAAAATGTATGTACACATTATACTTATGATACTTTTTTTTCTTGTAGCACAGAACCTTTACTCATTTGTTTAAATCCGAGAAATAAGATTGGTTTACTGTGGCATCAATTCTAGAAAACACCTTTTCCACTGTTAAGCTACAAGTTCCAAATATAAGAGATACTTTTGTCATCCTACTTACACCTGAAATATACTTTTATTAATTGTTGCAATGCCAATGGCGTCTTTGCAGGGTTACTCACACTAACAAAGAAATTCACTTATGTTAAATCAGGGTACTCACCATTTGACCATGACCTTAGGATGAAAGACAACAGCCAAAGCACCCTTCCTTTGCTTTTAATTTTTTTCCCCAATAATACATGTACATGTATGATTTTGTATACATTATTGTTCTTCTAAAACTTCATGCAATGAAAATAGCATGAAATATATGCTTTCAAAATGTTGCTAAACATTTCTTTGTTCATATCTCGCAAAAGTGTAATTATCTTCTTTTCATACTGGAACCATTCACATGTGCTTCGATACAATGACCATATTTCTGGCGACTACATGATGTTTGGCTAATTAAAATGATTAAAATCTTTTTGTAAGTGCTGTTATACATAACAAAAAAAGTAGAATAACAAAAATACTGAAATCCAAGAAAAATCCTACAACAACCATGACAACTGACAAAATCTAATCACCAAATTCATCAAGCAACATAATCCAACGTTAACAGTTCTGAATATAAGTTACACGATACTTTACAATTGTTAAGCACTGGTTATGTTTCATGCTATTTAAAGTCCTAATAATTATAAACAACCTTGGCTTATGTAGTTAGGATTAATTTCTGCAAGCACTTAGTATAATAAACATACTGCCCTCAATTGATGCAATTCTGGGCTGGCAAACAACTGCATTCAGAAATATTAATTCAACACTTGCAACTTTGTCTTAATGTTAGATTTATTTTTCTTTATTGGATATTGTACCTCAACACTTAAGACAGTATATATATTTACTACATATTTATTTTTGTATTTTTTTTCTTTTCTAGATCAGATAACACAGGATGTTACCACTGTGGTATGACTATCAATTCATGGCATTAGTGAGCCGAAAGGTTTGTAAATATTGTAGCTTTGCCTTTTATTTTTCAACCTTTTATTTTTAATTTTGTGTTAAATGAGGTCTTAATTTCCATTTAAGTTAAATATTTCTTTACAATTATGGAAACAATGCTGAATTTTCTGTTTCCATTCTCTAACTGAAGTTTGCATCAACCAAATAATATAAAAAATGTATACACAATGCTTATTCACACAAATTTTTAATGAAGCATGAATTTGGGTACATTCACTTTTAACGTTATGGGTTTATATGTCCGTTTGATACAACCGCAAAAATAATTAAAAAAAATTTAGTTGATATTTGTTATACGTTGTTGTCATCTGCCTTGTTGAGCGTCATCCAAGACCAATGATTTCGGGATAATAACTTTAGTATGTATAAGTAAATAGAAATCTATGACCACAAAAGGAAGATTGGGATTGATTTTTAGAGTTTTGGTTCCAACAGTTTAGGAATGAGGGGCCAAAAGGGTCCAAAATTAAACTTTGTTTGATTTCATCAAAAATTGAATTATTGGGGTTCTTTGATATGTCGATTCTAATCGTTTATTTAGATTTGTGATGTCTGGGCCCCTTTATCAAATTGGTCCACATTGAGTTCTAGAGGTTCCAAAATTGAACTTTCTTTGATTTCATCAAAAATTGAATTGTTGGGGTTCTTTTTAAAATATGCTGAATCAAATCATGTATTTAGATTTTGTATATTGGACCATAGCAGGTAAATGTCCAATTTAATTTTTTTAAGTTCTAACACAACATTCATTGTGTGTCAACTAGCTATGTAGGCCAAAAATTAATTATTGTTTGTTTCCCTTTCCACGACTAACCCTGTAAAATCACTGCAACACGAAAATTTTTTTGGCCATTCTTGTCCAAATTTTTTTTTTCTATGTTGGTTTTTAGTGATATCTTTCCGATGCGTTGGTTTTTTTTTTATACCTTTCTGATGCTGCAGTCATCAAACGTTTTAAATCAAAGCTTTTTTGCTTTGAAGCTTCTATATGATTTGGAATCAAGGAAAACAAACATAATGCCTTGCCACATGATTTGTGTTGTGTGCAAGGGTGATCTTAAATCTGAAGCATCTTTCAACCCACTGAGTGCACCTTGATTGGATTTGTCTTTAACCTCTGTTCCTGTTTAAAGGATAAAATCTTTTGAGTAAAAATAGTCTGAGAAGTCTGAACAGGTTGAGCACAAGTCAGGAAATATATTTCCTGCTTTCAGAGAACGTCCCTGATTTCTGGTGTAAAAAAAAAGTTTAAATGTGATTTCATTTTTATGCCCCACCTACGATTGCCCCACCTACGATAGTAGAGAGGCATTATGTTTTCTGGTCTGTGCCTCCGTTCGTTCATTCGTTAGTTCGTCCATCTGTGTGTCCGTTCGCTTCAGGTTTAAGTTTTGAGTCAAGGTAGTTTTTGAAGAATTTGAAGTCCATTCAGCTTAGTACACATGTTCCCCATGATATGATCTTTCTAATTTTAATGCCAAATTATAGTTTTGACCCAAGTTTCATGGTCCACTGAACATAGAAAATGATAGAGCAAAGTTCAGGTTAAAGTTTTTGATCAAGGTAGTTTTTTAACTTTAACTTTCTTAAACTATCCTGGGTTTGTACCAAACTTGCACAGAAGCTTGTTTATGATCATAAGATAGTATCCAGAACTTAATTTTGTAAAAAATTAAATTCATTTTTTCGGTATTTTTCGGGCGTCAATCAAATGTTGTCCGTGCATTAACTCATGAACCGTTCAACCAAAGCTTTTAAAATTTTAATATGTTGTTACTGACAACTAAATGAAGGTCAAGTTCAATAATGGCGATTTTGACTTTTACCGTTCAGGAGTTATGGTTCTTGAAAGATTGAAAAATGGTTTTTCCAGTCGTGTCCGTGCATTTACGCATGAACTGTTCTACCAAAGCTTCCCAAATTTTAATATGTTGTTACTGATGACAAAATGGAGGTCAAGTTCAATAATGACGATTTTGACTTTTACCGTTCAGGAGTTATAAAGACTGAAAAATGGAGTTTCCAGTCGTGTCCGTGTATTTACACATGAACTGTTCTACCAAAGCTTCCCAAATTTTAATATGTTGTTACTGATGACAAAATGGAGGTCAAGTTCAAAATGACGATTTTGACTTTTACCGTTCAGGAGTTATGGTTCTTGAAAGATTGAAAAATGGTGTTTCCAGTCATGTCCGTGCATTTTCTCAAGAACCATTCAACCAAAGCTTTTGAAATTTTTATATGTTGTTACTGATGACAAAATAGAGGTCAAATTCAACATGTTCAATAATGACGATTTTGACTTTTACCGTTCAGGAGTTATGGTTCTTGAAAGATCGTAAAATGGCGTTTCCATTCACTTTATTGCATTTACTCATGAACCATTCAATCTAAGCTTTTCTAATTTTAATATGTTGATACTGATGACAAAATGGAGGTCAAATTTGATATTGACGATTTTCCCTTTCACCATTCATCAGTAATGGTTCTTGTGATATTGCTAGGACACAAATAAATGTTAATAAATCCGGTTTGCTGTCGTTGTGACAGCCTCTTGTTTTCCTTTTTTTGTTCAGCCTGCGATTTACAGCAAAAGTAGGTGAGACACTGGGTTCCGCGGAACCCTTACGAATTTTTTCATTACAAATTTTATTCATCACACTATTAGTTATTGCTTTATGATATGGTACAAAAATCAACTAAAAAAATCAAATTTGTTTGCCCCCAGGTGACTTTTAATATGTTTATAGCATTGAAAAAGCTCCAAATTATCTCCCTTTGATGCAAAAATACATTTTTTTGGCATTAAAGTTGAAATATCTTTTTTAAATCATCGATGACCTATATTTTTTATTATTGTTTTCAAAAAGCTGTACATAAACTAAATACTTGTAAAATTTAAGCGATTTCTGTAATTTAGTTTTTTTTTTATTTCGATATTACCTCTTTTTCTCCTATTAGTTCAACAGTAAATAAGGACATTAACAAAAAATTATGCTTCTTTCAGAGGCAGATTGTTAGCGTAAATGAACGGTGACCCAATTTTTTTATTTCATTTTTAGCTCACCTGGCCTAAAAGGCCAAGTGAGCTTTTCTCATCACTTGGCGTCCGTCGTCATCGTCTCTCGTCGTTACCAATTTTTCAAACATCTTCTCCTCTGAAACTACTGAATGGATTTGGATGAAACTTAGCATGATAGTTCCTTAGATTATCCTGCACAAAGTGTGTGCTTCAATTTTTGATCCGTCAAAAAACATGGCCGCCCTTACTTTAAATAGAACATAGGGGTCAAATGCAGTTTTTGGCTTATATCTGAAAAACGAAAGCATTTAGAGCAAATCTGACATGGGGTAAAAATGTTCATTAGGTCAAGATCTATCAGCCCTGAAATTTTCAGACGAATCAAACAAACCATTGTTGGGTTGCTGCCACTTAATTGGTAATTTTAAGGAAATTTTGCAGTTTTTGGTCAATATCTTGAATATCATTATAGATAAAGATAAACTGTAAACAGCAAAAATGATCAGCAAAGTAAGATCTACAAATAAGTTAAAAATGACCAAAATTGTCAATTGACCCCTTAAGGGGTTATTGTCCTTTAATGACAATTTTTTCACAATTTGTTCATCATATTTGCTAACTTTAAAAAATCTTCTCCTCTAAAACTACTCAACCAAATTCAACCAAACTTCAACTGAATGATCAGTAGGGTGTATAAAATAAAGTTTGTGTTTTATTTTCTATTTTGTCTAAAAACATGGCCGTCATGGCTAAAAATAGAACACAGGGTAAAATGCAGTTTTTGGCTTATATCTAAAAAACTCCAGCATTTAGAGCAAATAAGACTAGAAGTTAAAATATTTATTAGGTCAAGGTCTACCTGTCCTAAAATTTTCAATTTGCAATTTGCAAAAAAAATAATTTCTTGTGCTACTTCCAAAAAATAGAAAATATTCTGACCAGAAAAAAAACCATGTCCCCCTACAAGTTAAATGGTCCATGCCTAACTGTTATTAATGAAATCATTTAACTGTTTTGCTGTTATTGGAGCCCCTTGCCCCTTCTCAGCAGTGGAATAAATCCAAATCATGAATGAAGAAATTCGAAAGAATAACAATTTAATAATGTAACAATAACAATTTTATTGTTAAAATTCTTTTATTGTAACTATAATGTAATAAAAATAACGTCCTGCCGCTCTTCTTGTATGCATATTATATTAGAAGGAAACATGTAAACATGGTAGAACTTGTATTTCTAATATTGAAGAATTGTTAGCTGTACATGTTTGCCTGGCGTGGTTCAATATGTTCAATAAGGCATTGTTTACCAGGTGAGCGATTCAGGCTCTTGAGAGCCTCTTGTTCTATTAAGTATATGATAAAGTTCATTTATCATGTTTATAGAAAAATATAAAGAAATCATATATTAGAAAGAAAAAAAAGATTTATACTGGAGAGCCCCCTTAATATAAACATATTTTATTTGTAATCATCAAAGGGAATGAGACACAAGCTAAGACTTATGATGTCTTCTTTGGTATCTTTTCTTGTCTACATGAAATTTTATTTTGCTGTTATCACAGTCCAGGCAATTACTGAAAACTGTAATATTACTTTTTTATATAATATTACAAGTAAAAGTAATATTACAAAAAATAGTAATATAATTCTTATATTACTAAAACCTGTAATATTGTTATATTACTGAAATGTGTAATATAGTCTCCATATTACATAAAACAGTAATATTACTAGAAAATGCCTATATTACATAGAACTGTAACATAAGGCTAAAAATCACTAGGTTTTCATACTTTAATTACTATAATAATTTAGACGTATGATGATAATAAATCAATTATTAAACAATTCCAAATAATAATAATAATCCAATTAAAGTACATAGTATCAATTCAAAATAAAAAATCCAAAGTAAAACTATTTTCTCCTTACAATGTAAAATATAAAATAAATGCCAAATTTACTAAATCATAAAATGAACTTTAATATCAAAATCAAAATATAAAAGTCTTAAAAGTATTTTCTAAAATTAAATTATGATTCAGAGATAAATTTTGTCTCAACACTGCACAGTCAACTAGTAGACTGGTAAAACAATCTTTTAGGTCTAGTATAATGACATGAGCATGACGAGTAGTGTGAGGTTACGCTTCCAGAACACTGACTGCTATCTTAAAATATTCTCAAAAATAAAAGGGGAGTCAAAAAATACATTTTTGTCCAAACACTACAAAGTCAACTGGAAGACTGATCGTCAGTCCTACAGGTCCAGTATAATAGACTTTAGCAGTGCAAGTTTGTGTTTCCGAAGGGTGACTGCTCTTCCAAAATTTTGCAACGATATTTATACTAAAACACAAAATAACTCAATTTATCCCGACATGTTAATATTACTCTCATTAGCAAAAATAGACTTTAATTAACAACGCCTAATCATATAATGTTTTGATAAAATCTGTGGATGCTAATTGTCGAGCCTGCAACTTTTGTTGCAGAAAGCTCGACATAGGGATAGTGATCCGGCGGCGGCGGTGTTAGCTAACTTCTTAAAAGCTTTATATTTTAGAAGGTGGAAGATCTGGATGCTTCATACTTTGTATATAGATGCCTCATGTTACGAAGTTTCTGTCAGTCACATGTCCAATGTCCTTGACCTCATTTTCATGGTTCAGTGACCACTTGAAAAAAAAGTTCAGATTTTTTGTAATGTTGAATTCTCTCTTATTATAAGTAATAGGATAACTATATTTGATATGTGCGTACCTTGAAAGGTCCTCATGTCTGTCAGACAGTTTTCACTTGACCTCGACCTCATTTCATGGATCAGTGAACAAGGTTAAGTTTTGGTGGTCAAGTCCATATCTCAGATACTACAAGCAATATGGCTAGTATATTCGGTGTATGGAAGGACTGTAAGGTGTACATGTCCAACTGGCAGGTGTCATCTGAACTTGACCTCATTTTCATGGTTCAGTGGTAAGTTATATTAATCTGAAGATCTGTTTACTTTTTTGTGATGATTCTTTATCTTATTTTAGAGTGATCATGTTTATTAAAAATACATGTTGTGCCGTATCTCAGAAACTATTTATGATTATTCCATAAATCTTCACACACTTTTTAGTTATATTAAAACCACAAAAGGAAGATTCAGATTTTTTTTTTGGTGGTGATGGTCCAAACTGTTTAGGAATTACAGGCCAAGACCAGTATTTTTCTATCTATATCTATATAGTCAATCTAGACTTCAAAAAAAGAGTGACGAAAGATACCAGAGGAACAGTCAAACTTATAAATCAACTAAAATAAATTGACAACATGCACCTGGCTAAAAATAAAAAAGACAAACAATAGAACACATGACACAACATAGGAAAATAAAGAATAAGCAACACGAATCCCATCAAAAATTGGGGGTCATCTCAGGTGCTCCGGAATGGTAAGCAGATTCTGCTCCACATGTGGCACCCGTCATGTTGCTTATGTAATAACAAGTCCGGTAAATAGTCTAATTTGGTAGGTCACATTCATGAAAGGGAAGGGGATTGTAGTAACAACATAAGGAACATATCCGATATCATTTGTGAAACAGTTATTTCATAACTTCAACTTATTAATACCTCAAGTAGAAGGTTGCATTGGGATTTTCACACCAAAATGTATGTCGCTTGAAAAATGTCTCACTGAGTCATGAAATGTTTACAGATATGGTGTGTCTGAATGATCTTGATGTGAATGTTTCTTTAAATTTAATTTCTTATTGTCTGTTGATAAGTTTATCTTGCTGTTAAAAAGTGTTATACAATAGTATATATACATGTGTATATTTAAAAAACTGACTGCATGACAAATCTCAAGTGACTTAAGAAAATAATGTGATTCTAATTGTCTAGTTTATTGAAATATTTTCTTCTTTTTTCACTTTTTTTATAATTTATTGTCTTAGTTCACTTTTTTGAAAATTTTGCTTTTCAATGTTTTATATACTCATCCTCTTATGCTGTTTTATTTGATATTTTAGCAATCCATGGTGAATTTAAGTCACCCAGAAATACTGACAATAAAGAATGTAACAAAAGATAATGCTGGATGGTATGGTTGCTTGATTTCTAATCCACTTGGTAGATATTACCAGACTGCCTGGCTAACAGTTTTAGGTAAAGGCTTAGATAAGAATGAGAAATGTTTGTTTTTCACCAAGAAATAATACGTCTTAGAGCAAAATATTCACATAAAAATGATTTAATCGTTTGGAGAATTTAATTATCAATTTTCGATTACATCATTATCAATAAATTTTTTATAGACTGTCATAAAAATAGGAGGTTTGGCATCATGAAAATTGGAAATGTACAGTTTTTTCTAAAAAAATTAATTCTTTTAATGCCGCCACAACTGAAACGTCATATTATTTTACCCCTGTCAGTGTCTCTCTGTATGTCCTTCCCATTATGGGTGTACAGTTATTCCACTTAACTCCTCCTACAGTTTGAATTCTAGGAAGTTTTCACTCTGATGTCTGTTTGTAGTCTTTGTACATGTATTGAAGGTGTGCATGTGGTCAGGGTTTTGATTTTGTTTAATATTTGCTCTTAATCATTTTTTGTAGTAGTTACTTGCATAAGGGGAGCTCGCATACAGATAATTGTCCTACAGTTTTACGCTAGGAAAAAGTAAAAACACAAAAATACTGAACTCCGAGGAAAATTCAAAAAGGAAAATCAAAAATCAAAAGGCAAAATCAAAAGTCCAAGCACATCAAAAGAATGGATAACAACTGTTAGGAAGTGTTCACTTAGTTGGTGGTTTTTCCATTTTTTGTGCATGGGGTCAGGATTTTGATTCTTATTTATATTTGCTCTTTTGGGTGATAATATAATTTACCTTTGTCATATTTAAGGTAAAGTGTTAGACAGTTATTTTTAAATAAGACTTTGCATCTGCAGGGGCATCATTTGTGTCTGTCAAAGAAATCCAACATTGACTTTGCTATAAAACAGTTTCAGAGTGAAGTGTGGCCAGGGATTTTACTTAGTCTAGTTTGTATTGTGTAATAATTAAATTTTGTATGTCATACATGTGATTCTTCCGATGGGAGTCGAAATCTCTTGTTTTTCAGACCCTCTTCCATCCCTCCCATTAAAATTTGAAATCTACAACTTTTGAAAATGTCAACATCGAAAAAGTTTCAGTAAACATTTTTGTTTACAGAATTAAAACTGACAGGGTAAAACTCTTGAGAAACTCGAAATTGATATCGGAAAAGTCTGTAAAAACAGAAGGTCACCATTTCTTTTTCTTGTTTTTGTGTCGTAAGGTAAATAGCTTCGAGTAATCAATGAAGGTGTTTATTATTAGACTATATATACAGCAATAACAAATTATTGGCAATTACCTGGTCATCAACTAGCTAGTTTAAGACACACGTCTGGATGATTAAAAGTGAAATACTGACAATGGATTAAGATGTTAAAAAAAAGACTTTAATTTGATGCTGTTGAAAACATTGAACAGTTATAGTACTGAGCCTCAAAGACAAATGAGCCAGTCCATGCGAAAAGGTACAAAAAGTCCTTTTGGTAAACTTTACAGGACACGTTATCAAAGTTTGTTATAGTATTTTTGAAAAACGATTTTATCCGAAAAAAATTACATTAATGTAAACATTCATAACATTGTCAATTTTATCCCGAATTTGTCAACTAAAGCAGAAAAAGACGTAGAAATATCTGAATTTTTGGTATTTGAGCAAGTGTAAAATCATTTGTTCCCCGGACTAATGCTATACCGACCAGAAACTATAAAAATTTATGACACTACAGAGACAAAAGTCAATAATTTCCGTCAGTTCTACAGGTTTAAAGAAAGTAAGACAACATTAAAACATGAGGGAAAATACAAAAACTATGACATCTTGTGTTTTAGAAATTGAAATTTAAGTTAAGTTAAGTTAAGTTATTTAATATTATATAAATTAACCTTAGTTGCACGAGTTTCGAACCATTGCCCGGTTTGATTGCATTGATATCCGCATCGTAAGCGAGAGCCTTATCCCCACTGCTACCGGGGTTAACATTATCAATTGGCAAATCAAGCCATTTAAATATGTACTTTGAAATGATTGAAATATATGAAATAATTCACTAAAAATCTTGATAAAACTAAGGGGGGGGGGGGGTCTCAACACTCGCAGGTGCGTGTAGCTCACAGCTTGATGATATGAGGGAAAGTAAATGTGTTTTATAAATCACAAGTCTACTACCAATAATTATGCACACTTTTTCGAATTTCGTAAATTTTTCGTTTTTGTACCTTTTCGCATGGACTGGCTCAAATGTCTTAATGAAATCAAATACGATATTTATGGCTTGTTTTCTATCTAAACCAATGGAATACCTAAGTATAAGTATGTTTGTCTTTGAAAATTCTAAATTTTTATAATTTGATGAAATGCAAACTATGTTATCCCATAGACATATAATGTATTATACATGTATGTCTCTGTTATTACCAAATACCCTAGCAGCAAATTAAATTCAACCAATTATCTAGCCATATTTTCTCTGCCTGGAGATCTGTAAATTGTACAAGTCCAGTGCCGTTGGGTCAAGATCATGCTTACTACACTTCTTGCCAAGCTGACTATGGTGACCCTAATGACTTTATTAAACATATTGAGACAGCTACCTACCAGAAAGCCACTGCTCAATAGTGTTACCAAAGTTGACATTATGTAGCTTAAGCAGAGATACTTTTTACCAACTATATATGATGGCTGATCACTTTATCTTAACTTTATATATGTAATGAATAAATATTTGAAACCCCCTTATTTTATATTTCTATCAAGTAAAAATGGCTATGCAGGTGCTTAAAGTATAGAACACTTACAAAAAAGGAGAATAAGCAGTTTTAACACCAAAAATAATCATGGCCATCGTTAAAAATGTTGAATTTGATACACACTTTAGAGTAACTTATGTAGTGGGTTATTCAGTGTGCACCACATTTTTTTTAATGATATTATTCCTTCATAGACAGAAAAAAATATTACAATCATTCCTAAAATAAAGACTTTTAACAATTAAAAGTTTGATGAGGAGGAAAAAAGGATTGAATTGGTTATAAATATTGTAGATAAGCCAGCTATTGAGCTGACACATATTTACCATTTCCTTTCAAACATATTATTTCATCTTTTGAAAACTTTTTAATTACAAATACTTTAATTGCAGATGAACAAGCAGAAGCAGTAGACATTAGGTCAGGAGGAACAAACGATAAAGAGCAAATAGTAATCTACATTATCGGTGGTGTCGCATCAGTAGTTGTTCTCTTCCTGTTACTCCTGATATTTATATGTTATAGACGTTACAAGAGGGTTCAGTCCAGCAAATATAGAAATGTCAAGAGAGTAATTGTCATGACACAGGCTAGTTTCAATATTCAAACATATTTTATTACTGATAAGTTCAAATACAAGTGCACAAAAAAGAATATGTTTGACTTATTCGGTTATAATTAGGAAATGAAGTTTTATGAGGAAGTTGTCTTTATATGGTGTAAAAGTTACAAAGTAAGTCTTAAGAAAGGAAGATTATTGAGACTCATTAAATGTTCATCAGTAATGTTTAGATTATGAAAATAGAGATATTCAATCTAGACAGAATCTAATTTAGTTTTAAGGAAGTTTTTGTCAATTTTAGATTTGAATATTTATAACAGCTTTGCATCTGGACTTGCTTCATTTATTATTAGCGATAGTCTGTGTGCTCTTCAAACTTTTATGATGTTTATTTCTATTACAAAATCATGATAATTAAAAAAATGACATGGATCTGCACACAAATTTAAAACAGGTATACATTTTAATTTCATATCAGAATGTTTTGCATCAATTCCAGAATGAGAATTACCATCCATACAAATTTTATGATGGTACACAACCATTTGTTTTACCCACAATCAGAATTGAACCTGGTCCAAGAAGACGCTTGTCATCTGATTTGACCATGATGTCAGAGTATGATCTCCCTCTGGACAAACACTGGGAATTTAGACGGGAACAGTAAGTTAAAGCATAACATTGACCATTCCATGAAAGTTATCATACTGTAAAGACATATATATTGACTCATGACAACATTTTAACTTATATCTGTCGACCCACAAATAGCATTGCTCACTGTTTCTGACATCCAGATTGTTTCTTTGGTTAAAAGCTGTATAATGACCTGATATTTGATTGGTTGTATCAATTTTCAGATGAATTCAATAGATATTGTAACCACTGTAGTATGAAATATAACAAGAAGTTTTTCCAAAAACTCTTTTTTTCCAAGGTTTAACATTTTCTCATATATATACTGGAATCATTAGGGCTCAACAATAACACTTGTCTGATTGTCTTGTACTAGAGGATAAAAAGGTCAGACAAGTAAAAGCTATATCAATATTAATTTAATTTAACAGGTTTATATGCTCTTATAATATACTAGATTATGGAGTGTGTGTCCGAGCGAGAATATTTAGTCCGACGTCAGTCGCTACCCTGATATACCCTATCTTTTTTGGGTAATTAATACAGATAGCGTTTGACATCTTTAGCTGAACAGATTTATCATTTTTTCATAACATAATTCATTGTATGCTGGTTCATATTCTGGACACCAGTCTTTGCTCCTTTCTAATATAATTCACAAACAAAAAACAAATAGGAAGCTTAGAAATGGAAAAATATTAAATACTTAACTCGTTCAAAGGGTAATTACACGTCTCAATCTTCAAAATCGCCTATCTAAAAATACTACCATCGCTAAAATTTTTAAAAATAAAAATCGTGGTTACCCTTCTATCGATAAGTGTCATGCCAAAAAAAGAGTAACATGTCCCTGTCTTTCCACCAACAATACGGTAAGGTCCACACTTAATGGTCGCTCATTTTCTTTAAAATTTGAAACTGATATAACTTGAAAAACAAACAGTCTTATTTATTTACTCACATGAAACAAACCAGGATGCGGTATTCAGTACATAGGTTAAACTGGTCGATATTTATCTAAACGCACTCAAGAAAATAACCCAATAAATTCAAAAGTATCATTTATCAACACCTTAAGAAGCACAGTCATCCTATCAAATATTTAGCAGTTCAACCTTTGGAAGAAGTAAATAAGCAGCCTGGTGAATCTCATTCAAAGTTTGTACAATCACGGAAAATAATTGAATTAAATTAGATTAAAAAATATCAAGAACCGATACTGTTAACATTTTGGATATTGTTTCTAAAACTGTTCGAAAAAAAAACATTCTCATGGTCGTAGAAAAAATCACAATCAAAGAAAATTTCGGACCAATCACACCAATATTTCGGACCTAATTTCTATTTCAAAAAACAACGGAAGACATTATCTGTTAACAAAGCTCTGTTCATTACCAATTAATAAGTTAAATAAAATTTTAGAGGATTGCAACACAATTTCATATAGCAGTCCTAAGTACGAAATTGTTCAAATTATAATGGCATATTGTTATTCTAAACTGTTTCCTAAAATTGATCGTCCTGAAGATCATAAAAAACATTTTTATTAAAATAAAGTATGTCAATAAAGGCTTTGATTTTGTAAATATTGCTGGTATTTTTAACAACCATTCTGTTAAAGAACAAATTCCTTGATATTTTGATAATACTGAGCTCCCTCTTATTTGTTATATTTACAAGAAATCTACCTGGAAATTTGTGTTAAATTATAGCCAATTGTGTAAAGATTTTAATATCAGTGAAAATACACCTACTTCATGTAATTGCAGTAATTCCAAATACATTTATGGACCAATTTTCCATGTTATAACAGGAGATCTTAACATATTTCAAGACGGAGAGTTAAATTCATTCCTCAGTAAAGGACCTAATTATCTTCCCCAGTCAATTATAAATTGGAATGAGTGTCGTAATATCATCCATGACTCACTCTGTACTTACTGTATGAAATGGATAAAACTGGAAAAAGCTGACAAAAAATTCGACTTTAAAATAAAAACAAGATACAAATCCAATGAATTTACATTGACATGCCTATCAGACGGTGCCTCATATGCAAGTCTGATTTGACTTGGCATTGTTAAAAAGTAGATCCTAAGTTCTGTGACATGACTAGTTTCAGTTTTTCTTAACTCATAATTTTTGAAAAATATTCCAAAAGATATAAAACCAACTTCTGTTCTATTGTTTTAAATTTCTTTTGTTCCTTGAATCAACTTATAATGCAAAGTCCTCCTGGACAAGTTGAAAAAAATATTATTGTAGAGGTCTGATCATGCAATACAATGTGAGAAACTTGATTTTCTGGTAATTTTTTAAAAGAGCAAATATAACATTCTCACATTACCTAGATAAAAAAAAACATGTGTCTCGGTACAAAATTGTTCAAAAACACTGAAAATTGTAAATCATTAGTAATAAATGGTTTAACCCATTAAAACATTTAATCCATCACTGCAAATGTTTGCACCTGTCCTAAGTCAGGAATCTGATGTACAGTAGTTGTAGTTTGTTTATATAATTTATATGTGTTTCTCGTTTCTTGTTTTTAGCTCACCTGGCCCGAAGGTCCAAGTGAGCTTTTCTCATCACTTGGCGTCCGTCATCCATCGTCGTTAACTTTTATAAAAATCTTCTCCTCTGAAACTACTGGGCCAAATTTAACCAAACATGGCCAAAACATTATTAGGGTATCTAGTTTAAAAATTGTGTCCAGTGACCCGGCCAACCAACCAAGATGGCCGCCAGGGCTAAATATAGAACATAGGGGTAAAATGCAGCTTTTGGCTTATAACTCAAAAACCAATGCATTTAGAACAAATCTGACAAAAGTGAAATTGTTTATCAGGTCAAGATCTATCTGCCCTAAAAATTTTAGATGAATCGGACAACCTTTTGTTGGGTTGCTACCCCTGAATTTTGCTGTTTTTGGTTATTATCTTGAATATTATCATGATTATAATAGATAGAGATAAACTAAACAGCAATAATGTTCAGCAAAGTAAGTTTTACAAATAAGTCAACATAACCGAAATGGTCAGTTGACCCCTTTAGGAGTTATTGCCCTTTATAGTCAATATTTAACCATTTTTCATAAATCTTAGTTATCACCAAAACACAATTTTGTCATGTCCTTGAATATTCACATAGACAAAAGTGAGCGACACAGGCTCTTTAGAGCCTCTGGTTTTATATAGATTAGAACGTTGGTTTTCCCGTTTGAATGGTTTTACTCTAGTAATTTTGGGGCCCTTTATAGCTTGTTGTTCAGTGTGAGCCAAGGCTCTGTGTTAAGGCCGTACATTGACATATAATGGTTTACTTTTATAAATTGTCATTTGGATGGAGAGTTGTCTCATTGGCACTCATACCATATCTTCTTATATCTAAGAAAATGTGTACAACTATTAGAATTTTATTTAGTTATATATATATGGTTACATCAATCAGTATCTCAATATCTAAATGAATATGAGATGAAATAATTTATTTATTGTTATAGGTTATCACTTGGTGAACCTCTTGGGGAAGGAGCATTTGGTAAAGTTTTTAAAGCAGAAACTGTTGGTTTAAATAAAGCTCCAACAACTGCCATAGCAGTCAAGATGTTGAAGGGTAAAATTTACTTATATATTTTAGATCAAAAATCAAATAGTATTAATGAAAACTGGATTTATGCTAAGGTTTTCTTTTTTTATTAGACAAGCATAAAATTTTGGGAAATAAGAATTGAATTTTTTCCATCTTTTTTATCTTTATTGAAAAATTTGCATTGTTATGGCCCTGCAACGAATATGGCCCGCAACAAAGATGTCGGTGCCATATAGTTTTACCCATGTCCGTAATTCTGTCATTCCGTAATTCTGTCATTCCGTCATTCCATCATTCTGTCATTCCCTAATTCCACAACTAGGAATTGTTAAGTTTCAGTTTTGTTCTGCTTGGCTCATTTTTGCTATAATTATGGGCTTTGAACTTTGATAATTTTTTGAAAATCACAGTTAAAAGGATGAATTGTTTGAGTATAAAGGACAAGATTATAAATATCCAATTAATGTTCTGATTCAAACAATAAAATAATTACAAATCAATTAATGTCATTAGTGCTGTAATGAATTGTTAAAATCTCAATACTTTTATTTTTTGTTTGATGATTCTAGCTGTTAATCTGGATTATCCCACCTCAATCAACAGGCCTTGAAGTAATAAATATTTGAGTCAGTTTTTTGTACTTAAACAAATAAAAACCAATCAAAATGCTGGATTTTATGTTTTGAGCAAGATTTTTGTGCTCCGAGCACTGAGCAAAGTTTTATGACTTCAACCCCAGGTCTAATGAATGTCAAAACAAATCAGTGACAGGTTGACCTTGTTCCTAATTAAATTTGTTCAGGTTACAATTATGTGATAATCATGTTTTCAATCATAATTTCTTGAAAGGTTTTAAACAGTTGTTTAAAAGTTGAAAAGTTACAAAGTAAAAACGTATTTATAAAAATAAACTTCTCATAGAATAAATCATCACTTTACAATATTATGTCACATAACTGACCAACATGACTTGTGATCACCTGATATATTATATGGCTTATCTTTTCAAAATGAGTGTTGTTTATTCAATTTTCATACACTTTTCTTCAACTCTTTATGATGAACACATACAAAACAATAAGGTATGACAACAAGGAACACAACTCTAGGCTGATTTAACCAATAACAAAAGCTTTATTGTGTCTTCAATATTAAGACAATTGGCAAATTTCCGGATTGCAAAACATATTGACAAATTTACACGAAAAACGTAACAACAAAGATATAAAATGTATTTTATTTGAATAAAACATGACAAATCAAGAATATTAATATTATAACACATAAAAAACAATCAAGGTTTGAGCAAAAAAAATCCTTACTTTTCACTTCAATTGGAAATTTCTTGGTCCAATTTTGGACCTGAAAAAAAACTAAGAAAATATTTGTAGTCATGTATAACACACAGGGTAACTGAGGGTATAAATGTAAATGTGTTCGTTATACATACCAAAAGACAGTACTCCTTATTACATAAACATGGATAGTTTGTAGGATCGATTAAAACCCATTTTAATGTCCCATTTATTATGCCCCATTTTGGTGCATTATGTTTTCTGTTCTGTGCGTCCATTCATTCATTCTTTTGTCTGTCCATTTGTTCATCTGTCCATCCATTGGTTCGTTCTTCTGTCCGTTTGTCTTTGACGAAGTTGAAGTCCAATCAACTTGAAACTTAGGGCTCATGTTTTCTATTTTATAATCTTTGTAATTTTTATGCCAAACTAGAAATTTTCCCCCATTTTCAAGGTCCACTGAACATAGAAAATGATAGTGTGGATGGGCTATTCATGTACTGGGGACACATTCTTGTTAGCTATAACCATTTGAGCTTATGTTATCACTAATGACTTGGCGTCCATCATCATCTGTTGTTAACTATTTCAAAAAACCTTCTCTGAAACTACTGGGCCAAAGATTTCAAACTTTAACAAAAAAAAATTTCCTTAATTATCTGGTATCTTGCTTATTAATTGTATCCGAAGTTTTGATCCATCGACAAACATGGCTGCCATTGTTGGGTTCCTGCCACTAAATTGGTTATTTTAAGGATTTTTTTTAGTTTTTGTATGAAATTAATTAAAGATAAAGATAAACTGTAAACAGCAAAAAATGTTCAGCAAAGTAACATCTTCAAAAATGTTTTTTATGACAAAAATTGTCAATTGACCCGTTACGGAGTTATTGACCTTTAAGGAAAATTACACAAGTTGTTTTATTTTTTTTTTAACTTTATAAATCTTCGCAAATGAATTTAGTATAAATTTGTATTTTATTTCCTTGTACTTCAAGAAACAAAGACACTATGGTTAAAATGGAACAAATGGGTAAAATGCATTTATTTGCTTTTAATGAAAATATGACAGATACAATGAACATTGTATTGGCATTTGTAAGCCTCTTATTATTAAATATAAATTGAAAAGCAAAAACAGTCATTGATGAAAGATTTAAGCAAAAAAACAAACTTGTGAGCAATGCAAGCTCTGCTTGTTCTATTGGGATTCCAAGGCAGTGGCGTAGCCAGGGTTGAAATGATGTGGATGTTTTGCCGAGTCGAGCGAGCCGAAAAATGTTTTGGACCTTTTTGTGCAGAAAATATTTTTTATTTAAGCACATGTACTCCCCCAGAATCCGACACTAGTTAGATTTTTGTTTAAATTCAAAATACCCACCAATTCATATATTTATATTTTTAACCAAATTTTATTGTTTTCTTGAAACTACCATCATTCAATTCATAAATATTTGATGTAAAGTTTCCCCCCCAATCTTCTATTTGACATATCAAAAACCGTTTAAACGGACTCCATTACAGCAGCACTTCTGTATAATTTAGGAACTTCTGAGTATAGGAACTGAAGTGACTTCTCTTTCCAGGAATTTGAGTCTACAACCTTGGATTTTTTATTACTGAGCTAAACGCATGCAGGAGACATAAAAATACCGGGCGTCCGATCGTCCGATATTTTTAGCACTCTCATGTGTACAATTCATGTCAGATTAAGTGAAACTCATATCATAAGCAATGTCTTTGACAATTTTGAAAATAATTCGTAATCAAATATTTTTAACTAGTAATGTCCCTTTGAAATATAAATTGTAATGGAAATCCCATTTCATTTGCTGTGAAGCTTTTATTTCTTTTTAGATATTAAAAATAAAAAAGAAAAAGAAATAAAAGTTTTTTTTAGTTATTCCCTTGTTCCTTGGCCTTTGATAGATAAAATATGACATGTAATGTGCATGGCGGGGAATATTGGATCTTTGTTCTTTACTGAATAAAAATAAAATTAGTATTTGAACCTAAATAGAAACGGGAATTCATAAGCCTAGGACTTATCACGATCTATTACAAATTGATTTGTTTTATCACGTCGTTTACAATGTCGCAAGAAACGATATCAGGATATGGTGTTTTAGTTGTTAGTTACTATAGTCAAATGAGAAGCCATCCCTCCACTAGGTTCAATTTCAGATGAAACATGTCCACGGGTCTGCGTATCAGTCCTCTCCGCTTGCCTTAGCTGATGACATAGACTATTTATACGAAGAAAAGTTAACTTGAAACACTATTCTGCGATTCATGTATCAAACTAAATTATCCTAAATGAAAGACCAGGCATACTGCTTCGAAAATGACTGGATGTTATCCTCATATCCTCAGCCTTGTTACATTTTGATACTTCCGAGTTAAACTGCTGTTTTTTTTATTTTTGTTTTGTCAAAATGATGTGGATGCTTGAGCATCTGAGCATACATGCAAGCTATGCCACTGCAAGGGGAGGGTTCCTGATCAATGTTTTTGAATGGGGACATATAGTCCTGGGTTGGGACAAATTACTTTTGATTCATTAACATTAGTTTGATACCAATTTTCGTGGGTACAGGTGAACATTGAATTCAAATGTTCATTGAATAACATATTTTGAATAGGCTTTGAATACAGAGATTGGAAAAATTACAAAATCAAATATCCACGATTATGCAAGTTTTAAGCAATCCATGAAAATGAATGAATCCACAGTATTCTTTGAATGTGACCAATGGTTTTATCCATTAATAATTGTCAATATTATTTAAATACTTTAGAGGATGCAACCGATAGAGAATGACAGATTTAATGCAAGAAATGGAAGTGATGAAATTAATAGGATGGCATGAAAATATTATTAATTTCCTGGGATGTTGTACACAAAATGGTAAGTGGTGTACTTTAAGGGTTAAAAACGATCTTGGTCCAATGGGCAGCACTTGTTGTCTGTCGTCCATATTAAATGTCCGTTAACTTTTAAAAAATCTTCTCCTCGAAATTACACAGGACCCATGCTCTGAGAAAACCATCAACTGCCCCCTGTCTGATTTGCTCCAAATGGTTTAGTTTCAGAGATATATACAAAAATCTGCATTTTACCCCTATGTTCCATTTTTATTCATGTGGGCCATGAGGGTTGGAAGGTGGGGTCATCTGATACATTTTTTAAAGAAAAAACATATTAATTATTATGGTCAAGTATGGTTAAATGTGTCTCAGTAGTTTCATAGAAAGAAGATTACCCACACATGTCAGATTTGCTCTAGGTGTAATACCACCATTGATTTTTCCCTATTAAAATTGAAAAAGGAAATGGGGAATGTGTCAAAGCGACAACAACTCGACCATAGTCTTTGTTAAATTTGCACTTTTAGAAAAAATGTGCAGAATTTATCTTTGTTACAAATAAAGATATACTTGGCATGAGTAAAGTTTTATCCTGTCCAGTACTATAGAAAAAATTTAACATAACATTTGATTGCATACAAGAAAATAACCATCACTGGAACTTAACCAATCAAAGGAGTAGGAGCAATAAGGCCCTTATTCGGCCCAAAAATTATTGTAAATTAAAAAGTTATCATACATATAGTACATAAGATGCACACAGATATACAGATTATGTGACGTCATTTAAATATATTGGTAGATAAGAATATCAATTGTGGTAAATATAAATAATGTGTGTTGCATGAATTTAATATTTGAAATTTCAATATTTTCACAACCATAAAAGAAATTGTGTTTATTTAAATATTATGGAATCTAACATCTGAACAAGAATTTGTGTATTAATATTCATGTCACATGATAAGATAGGCACGATAGTAGATAAGGTGCACACAGATATACAGATTATGTGACGTCATTTAAATATATTGGCAGATAAGGTGTACATCGTAGTTACAAAGCGAGTTAAAGTGGCTGTGAATCGAAATATATATATATATTATTGTGGAAATTCCAATACGTCACAAAGCAATATGGCGATTGTTTACATCAATGTTGACAATGAGTTGACAATGAGATGATGTGTTGAAACACGAAAAGGAAAATATCTCTCGAATGTGAATAAACTGCATGCAAACGTAAGTGAATCTATATATCAGATATTTTATTTAGTATAAAAGAATGCAGTATTATTCGATTTTGTTTTGTAAAGAATATCAATTGTGGTAAATGTAAATAATGTGTGTTGCATGAGTTTAATATTTGAAACTTCAATATTTTCACAACCATAAAAGCAATTGTGTTTATTTAAATATTATGGAATTATACATTTGAACAAGAATTTGTGTATTAATATTCATGTCACGTGATCAGATAGGTACATGGTAGATTAGGTCCACACAGATATACAGATTATGTTACGTTATTTATATATATTAGTAGATAAGGTGTACATCGTAGTTACAAAGCGAGTTAAAGTGGCTGTTATTCGAAAATATATATATTGTTGTGGAAATTCCAATACGTCACAAAGCAATATGGCGATTGTTTACATAATAATAATAAAATTCTTTATTTAACGAAGGTAACACATTTAACAATTACATGTTAATCTTCAAAAACTATCAATACAAATAAAAAACGTACAAAAATACATACAATATAAAATACATAATACAGTTAAATAAGCACATATGCATTCAGTAGAAGAAGAAAAAGAAATACATTAGTTTCATGCATCTTTATTCTGTTCAGTTAGAAAATAGTTTGAACAGTTGGTCATAAATGTATCTAAATTATCTATTTCTTTAATATTATTTGGTAAATTATTCCAGGTAATAAGACCAGAATATTTAAATGTTCTTTTCAAAAAATCAGAATTAGGTCTTGGTACTGTGGATTCATTTTTATTCGTGGTATACCAATTTTCGTGGGTTTCGTGGGTCACAGCGAACCACGAATTAAAGAATTCAACGAAGAATTAAAAACCAATTGTTCAGAGAACAATTGAAAGTCTTTCCACACCAGAGAAATTTGGATAAGAAGGTAATTTGTTTATACTGATGCGATAAATGATGGTTTAATTATCTTTTTGAGTGATATAAGGGAGATAATATGCTACTTCCGGTGAAATGAATGTCACTTTCGGTCTCATATGATAGCTTCTTTCACACTGATTCTAAAAATATATAGTTTCTATATACTTTTGTATGTAGAGTGGGAGATAATTGGCCACTTCCGGTTTGTTGGAAGTCATTTTTAGTCTTTAGTAATCTGTTTATGTATCTATATGACAAATTATATGGATTTTGAGTACTTTTATGTGAAAAAAATTGCAAAAAAAGCTACTTCCGATTTTCTAAAGGTCACTTCCGGTAGCCATTTTTCAAGGTCATTTGTCACTTAACCTTTTGTATAAGGTCAAATGTCTTTATAATGAACTTAATTGAAGTTGTAATCAAATAACTTTATATCAAGACATTTCAGGGGCAATAACTCCTATAAGATGCCATTTAATTGTATAAGACTAAATGTAGCATATCTTCATTACAAAAAAACTGACATTTTCCACTTGTTTTTTCTCTGTACCTCTCAAAATGTCGGAGAAAATGCAAAAACAAGCAAAAATCACAATTCAGAACTTGACCTTGACCTTTGACCTTGACCTCATTTTCTAAGTTGGGACCTAGAGGACTCAAATAAAAACATTCCAGGGTTATACGGTTAACTGTTTATGAGTTAAACAAACATACCGACAAATTTATTTTGTAAAGGTAGATAACTCCTATAAAATTTCATCGAATCGCTTCGATCCAAATACGCCAAAAATTACTGAGGATGAAACGAACAATTTGTAAAAAGAATTTTGTCGCTATCTTGTTTTGTTACGAAGGAGATGCACACAGAGGGTAAACAGTGAAAAGGGAGATAACTCTTACGTAGATAATGGTTCCGCTCAGCAGGGTGAAATTTAAAAGCGCATTTACTATACGATACTATATGAGAAATATCTAAGCGACATATTGCGAAACAAACATTTTGCGCAAGAACAAAATTTGGCGGAAGAAAAAAATAAAAAAAATAATAATAATCAGAACAAAAACAATAAGTCTTTCCACAGAAAAGTGGAAAGACTTAATAATCCCGAGAACTGTGTATGGAGTTGGATGTTTATTTCCGGTTATGTTATGCAGTTTTAGTATAGTGTTGACTAGCGATAAACACTGTAACATAACACGTGATTTTTACTGAAAGAAGATACAAGTATTTTGAATAAATCTATAATAAATATATCGAATATCAGTGATAATTTACTTTTTAAAATTGATTAAAACTGTTCATGGAAAATAACTGCAAGTTGTTAATTACCGTGTCATAGTTTGGTTTACCAGTGATTAAAATCAATAGGATTAAGTACGGGGATATTGCCCGTAGGTAATATTGTTTATGACAGGAACATTTATTTTCACACCTTATACTTATATCACTGTTTATTCTATCGTGATTAGGGAAATTAGCTTTCAATCATAAAGTTTTGAATGCCTTATAGAATTCAGACAAGAATTTATAAATTGTAAAACAAACAAATAATTAGTTAGTGTTTCCTACAGGTGGTTTTGGCGTGTAATGGCGCCCTGCCGCGATTTCTCGAAGCCCTGCCCTTTTTGGGGAAAAAAATTGGCGCCCTGCCCTAATTTTGTCGAAATTCCTGACGCCATGCCTTTATCGTCGTAATTAACAACTGGTACTGAAAGACATATTTTATGAATACCGCTCGAGTTATTTCCCTTCAAAACAAAAGTTCACTAGGTCGCCATTTTGTAATCGATTTCGTAATCAGCTGATTAGCAAACTGCAATAGATTGAATAGTGAATACAGATACTAATCACGGGTCCTGATTGTATCCCCCAAGTCCCAGAAACATCGTTTTGCCTAGAAGATTAATGAAAAAACATCGATGTGATGCTTAGATAATTTTTTTTTACAGCTGATAGATTTCTAATTTACATAATTTACATTGTTTGCATGGTTGAACAAGCCAATGAACGGCGATCTGACATGAGACATTTGTCAAATTGAGAAGTAAAAATTCTTTGCAAACTATTTTTTAAATACAAATGCTTGACTGTACCTTAAATGAAATGAATAAAAATCCAAACTTAATTATTAAAAGCAGAATAATCCAGAAAATAAATGGATTCCTTGATCAAATGTTTTCTTTTGTTTACAAACATGTCACATGATCATTTTAGGCGGGAAAAATACTTGGGGAAAACACCTAAGTAACAGACAACTATGTCTGGCTATTTATAGACATTTAAAATAAACAGCTGATATGGTAGTGCCATGAAAGTAGTAAAACTTGTTGTATCTATATTAATTTAATTTGGAAAAGGGTGTAGAGGGGAAGGGGTTAATTTGTAAAGTTATTTTTTTTTGTAATTTAATAAATTTTGGTTACTAAAAATGACCCTGGATATCAGGGAATGTGTCAACCTGTTTTTAAGGAAAAAAAGGAGGATTTGTCAATGACAATTGATATGACCAAAGCAATATTTTTATATACATGTATATGACATAGTGCTTTCTTGTTTTTAAAGAACTGATTTTGTTTTTAATTGTGTTTATTGTTTTAAATATTTCATATATATATGTTTTAAACACTTTTTCTTGTTTAACAATTTGTTTTAATGATTGATTACAGATGTATATGTCCTTTTTATAGTATTAAACTAGTATGTTTTAAATGAATCCATTTTATAGAAATTGCCTGTTTATGTTAAGTAAGTGCCCTAAAATTGTTGTCCATCGCGCTTAATGTGCCCTCTGAGCTAACAATTACCCTGCCCTTTTTAAAAGCTGCAGGAAACACTATTAGTTGTCTCTGCCCATTATTGTAATCGAAGTTATCAATGAACACTTTAACCTAGAATGACCAATTAAGCGAGGATTTTGACAACTCAAAACTTTTTCAATGAATTCCTTCTTTTTTGTTTTGTTTTATTATTGATCGAACCAAGGATGTTATATAATCTCCTAAATCAAAAAGAAATCCACGAATTACGTATCTAATTTTTTTGGTTGTAATCAGCGATCCACTAATTTACGTATACCACGAAACGTCTTTTTTTCTCTATCCACGAAAATTGATACCCACGAAAATAAATGAATCCACAGTAAATGAAGAAGTGGCATGTTCACGTCCTTAATATATGCATATTTATTTGCCACTTGACTTTAAGAAGCCATCCTTTAACATACAAATGTATTTGGTCGGGTTCTTGTCTCTTTGACATATTCCCCATTTCCATTTTCAATTTTATCATCAACTAAAAAGTAAAACAAGACGAAGAAAATTTGCCTGTCTGTAATTGTAGGAACTTAATTTCACACAGTGGCAATTTTCACAAATAAATTTATATTCTCGCTCTATCATTTACCGAAATTGACGAAATACCTATTTGCTGTGACGATGTTTGATATTATACAAACTAAAGGCATGTAGAACAAAATCAGAAAACTTTTCCAAAGCCCGAAGTTTTTTTATTGTTTTTATTTTTCTTCTTCAAAAGTTTGACAATGGAATTTGATACACAAATCCGAACATTTGAGTTTAATAAAGCATATTACACATAGAGTTTGTTCTAGAACGGGAGCCTGTCGTGAATTTAAAAGTGATGCAAAAGACGTCACACTTCTTCTGATGTCAATCGAAGTAAAACCGTTAAATATTTTAAACTAAACACTGGTGTTGTCACCATAACTAATTATGGTTTATTTCATACAACACAAACGATTTAAAATGGGCCGTGGCATTTTTGAGAAATAACTTTTAAGGCCAAAATATTGGCCATGTGGCACAGATTTTCTGAATACCATTAAAGTCAATGAGGCTATCAGTTTTTACAAATACTAATAAATTGCAATTAACACCAATTAAAAGACTGATCAAATATAAAAAAAAACACAAATACAGTAAAAACATTCGACACTTGAGAGTGATAAATGAACGAAGCAGACATACTGTGGTGTCATCACACGAGCAATCATATACAGGTACCATGCAGAATAGCGTGACGTTATCAATTGTTGTCAGGGTTGCCATGGCGCTGTTTGATAAAGTTCGAAGCCAGGCCGATTCTTAGCAGTCAAAGGTAAAACGTTTTTCAATGCCATGGCAGTCAAAGGGTCAATACTCTATGATAAACCACAAAAACGTAAAACGCTTCAAATTCTACAAACTGGCATGTAGACTCCTGCTGTCCTTTTGTAGCTAAGTACAAAAAATGTACAAGGAGAAGACATCATATCTAAGTTTTATTTATCCGGTTGGGAACAAACCCTCTATATGGTGTTTATACCTGTATAGAGGGATAAAATTATTGCTGGTGCTGGAAAAATATAAAATATGTTATTTTTGTGAAGTCATGAAAGGCTATTTTATTTCTTGCCTTGATCCCTTTCTGCGACAGGAAAGTGTCACAGCAAGAATAAGCTTTTGGTTCGATCTGGCCCCACGTAGATCCGGCCCAAGTCGATCCGGCCCATCCCATATGTAAAATCGATCCGGCCCCAATAAAAAATATATTTATCATGTATATAAGAAATAAAAATAAAGATATATATTAATTGTAATTCATAAATTTTTATGATTTTTATTATAATGTCAATAAATGTAAAAGGTGTACGGTAAAAAAATAAAAAAGACCTTTGAAAAATATCTATTTTAGATGAGTATAAAACAACTAGGTTGATTATGTTTTTATTGCAAGTTTTCTAGATTATTGGGTATATTCATATTATAACGTATATAAAAGAACTCAAACATCAACATTAATCAGCAGGTCATAATAATAATTCTCACTGATTGTTGTTATAATTGCCTTTGAAACATTAATAATTGGAATAATCTGAATGAAACAACTGGATTATTCGGGTTGATCTTAATCAAATTGGTTACGCTTCTGCGCATGTGCACCATTAGGAAATTTAATTGTGCATCCGAAAGTTTCAAAATAATGATATCATTTATTCATACAATCCATCTCGTGTTAAATTCAAGTATGTACGAGGAGAGTATGACTTCAAATCAATTATGCTTGAACAAAAATATATGGATTTAGTCATGTTAGTTGTTCTGTCTGTGTTCAGATCTTTAACGCAATCAAATCATATTCCAGTTTTGGACATGTGTTTTTTAAAACGAAGGTTAAAATATTTTATGTCAAAGAGAAGATGTGGTATGATTGCCAATGAGACTACTCTCCACAAGAGATCAAATGACACAGAAGTTAACAACTATAGGGCACAGTATGGCCATCAACAATTAGCAAAGACCATACCGTATAGTCAGCTATAAAAGGCCCCGAAATGACATTGTAAAACAATTCAAACGAGAGATCTAACAGTCCAATCTATCAAAAACAAATATGTAACACATAAACAAAGGACAACCACTGAATGACCGACTCCTGACTAGGGACAGGAACATACATACAGAATGTTGCGGGGTGAGACATAAGAGGTGTGTTCATATTTTTTTTTTATTTAAGCGTTCATCCTGAGATTGCGGTACCTTTTTGGTCACTATTTATGTGTTGCCTCTAAATATGAATTGTAACACTTTATAGTGACTGAACAGGTTGATTTAACTTCCTCAAGAAACAGAAAAAGAAGACGAATTCAATGGAACAGCTCTAGACTATTTAACATGCAAGCTGATTGTAGATAGATTTATAAGGATAGTAACGTAAGTTATCAATAGATTGAATAATAATGGGGATAACCAACATTTTTATGCCGCAGCCTTAGCTATGGATGTTATAGTTTGACTCGACCAAATGTTTGAAACTTATACACAATGCTTATTACGCAAAACACGGATCAAGTTTGAATTTTAGTGGCATAACTTTAACCTTTCTAGAGAAAATGTATAGTACTATAAAACACTTATCAAAGCTGGTATATAGACCAGTTACATCCCTGAATAAGTAAACATTAAATAACTAAAGAGCATTACAAATAGTATCAACAGGTCAAATAAACAAGAAAGTACGATTTGAGAGTACTCTTAGTTACTGAAAAGCCAAAAACAATTAATTAAAAAAAAAATCATGCATCAGAGACTAAAATCAACTAAAACAGATCCCAGAGATTTAGTATTTCAACGTTATGAACAGTCAAAGAAGACATGACTTGTGCAATGCCAAAAATAAATGTATGCTTGTTAACATATTGAAAAATTGCTGAATTTTTCGTCGTTTTCTTTCTCAAACTTAAGTTTCCCTCAACCTAACGTTATAAAACTTATACACAATTCTTATTGCAACAAAATACAGATGAAATTCAAATTTTGATGGTGTTACTATTACTTTTCTAGAGTTATGCCCCTTTACAAATGAAAAAATTACTGAATTTGTTAGTTGGTCTATCTTTTGAAACATGCTTGGTATAATTGGTTTTTATTGTGTAGAAAGATAGTACTATTATGTTAGATGGTCTATCTTTTGAAACATGCTTGGTATAATTGGTTTTTATTGTGTAAAAAGATAGTACTATGATGTTAGATGGTCTATCTAATGAAACATGCTTGGTATAATTGGTTTTTATTGTGTAGAAAGATAGTGCTATGATGTTAGATGGTCTATCTAATGAAACATGCTTGGTATAATTGGTTTTTATTGTGTAGAAATATAGAGTACTATGATATTAGTTGGTCTATCTTTTGAAACATGCTTGGTATAATTGGTTTTTATTGTGTAGAAATATAGTACTATTATGTTAGATGGTCTATGTAATGAAACATGCTTGGTATAATTGGTTTTTATTGTGTAGAAAGATAGTACTATGATGTTAGATGGCCTATCTCATGTAACATGCTTGGTATAATTGGTTATTATTGTGTAGAAAGATAGTACTATGATGTTAGATGGACAATCTAATGAAACATGCTTGGTATAATTGGTTTTTATTGTGTAGAAAGATAGTACTATGATGTTAGATGGTCTATCTAATGAAACATGCTTGGTATAATTGGTTTTTAGTTTGTAGAAAGATAGTACTATGATGTTAGATGGTCTATTTAATGAAACATGCTTGGTATAATTGGTTTTTATTGCGACATAAGATAGTACTATGATGTTAGATGGTCTATCTAATGAAACATGCTTGGTATAATTGGTTTTTATTGTGTAGAAAGATAGTACTATGATGTTAGATGGTTTATCTAATGAAACATGCTTGGTATAATTGGTTTTTATTGTGTAGAAAGATAGTACTATGATGTTAGATGGTCTATCTAATGAAACATGCTTGGTATAATTGATTTTTATTGTGTAGAAAGATAGTACTTTGATGTTAGATGGTCTATCTAATGAAACATGATTGGTATAATTGGTTTTTATTGTGTAGAAAGATAGTACTATGATGTTAGATGGTCTATCTAATGAAACATGCTTGGTATAATTGGTTTTTATTATGTAGAAAGATAGTACTATGATATTAGATGGTGTATCTAATGAAACATGCTTGGTATAATTGGTTTTTATTGTGTAGAAAGATAGTACTATGATGTTAGATGGTCTATCTAATGAAACATGCTTGGTATAATTGGTTTTTATTGTGTAGAAAGATAGTACTATGATGTTAGATGGTCTATCTAATGAAACATGCTTGGTATAATTGGTTTTTATTTTGTAGAAAGATAGTACTATGATGTTAGATGGTCTATTTAATGAAACATGCTTGGTATAATTGGTTTTTATTGTGAAGAAAGATAGTACTATGATGTAAGATGGTCTATCTTATGAAACATGCTTGGTATAATTGGTTTTTATTGTGTAGAAAGATAGTACTATGATGTTAGATGGTCTATCTAGTGAAACATGCTTGGTATAATTGGTTTTTATTGTGTAGAAAGATAGTAATATGATGTTAGATGGTCTATCTAATGAAACATGCTTGGTATAATTGGTTTTTATTTTGTAGAAAGATAGTACTATGATGTTAGATGGTCTATCTAATGAAACATGTTTGGTATAATTGGTTTTTATTGTGTAGAAAGATAGTACTATGATGTAAGATGGTCGATCTAATGAAACATGCTTGGTATAATTGGTTTTTATTGTGTAGAAAGATAGTACTATGATGTGAGATGGTCTATCTAATGAAACATGCTTGGTATAATTGGTTTTTATTGTGTAGAAAGATAGTACTATAATGTTAGATGGTCTATCTAATGAAACATGCTTGGTATAATTGGTTTTTATTGTGTAGAAAGATAGTACTATGATGTAAGATGGTCTATCTAATGAAACATGCTTGGTATAGTTGGTTTTTATTGTGTAGAAAGATAGTACTATGATGTTAGATGGTCTATCTAATGAAACATGATTGGTATAATTGGTTTTTATTGTGTAGAAAGATAGTACTATGATGTTAGATGGTCTATTTAATGAAACATGCTTGGTATAATTGGTTTTTATTGTGTAAAAAGATAGTACTATGATGTTAGATGGTCTATCTAATGAAACATGCTTGGTATAGTTGGTTTTTATTGTGTAGAAAGATAGTACTATGATGTTAGATGGTCTATCTAATGAAACATGATTGGTATAATTTGTTTTTATTGTGTAGAAAGATATTACTATGATGTTAGATGGTCTATCTAATGAAACATGCTTGGTATAATTGGTTTTTATTGTGTAGAAAGATAGTACTATGATGTTAGATGGTCTATCTAATGAAACATGATTGGTATAATTGGTTTTTATTGTGTAAAAAGATAGTACTATGATGTTTTATGGTCTATCTAATGAAACATGCTTGGTATAATTGGTTTTTATTGCGACATAGGATAGAACTATGATGTAAGATGGTCTATCTAATGAAACATGCTTGGTATAATTGGTTTTTATTGTGTAGCAAGATAGTACTATAATGTTAGATGGTCTATCTAATGAAACATGCTTGGTATAATTGGTTTTTATTGTGTAGAAAGATAGTACTATGATGTTAGATGGTCTATCTAATGAAACATGCTTGGTATAATTGGTTTTTATTGTGTAGTAAGATTGTACTATGATGTTAGATGGTCTATCTAATGACACATGCTTGATATAATTGGTTTTTATTGTGTAGAAAGATAGTACTATGATGTTAGATGGTCTATTTAATGAAACATGCTTGGTATAATTGGTTTTTATTGTGAAGAAAGATAGTACTATGATGTTAGATGGTCTATCTAATGAAACATGCTTGGTATAATTGGTTTTTATTGTGTAGAAAGATAGTACTATGATGTTAGATGGTCTCACTAATGAAACATGCTTGGTATAATTGGTTTTTATTGTGTAGAAAGATAGTACATGGTCTATTTAATGAAACATGCTTGGTATAATTGGTTTTTATTTTGTAAAAAGATAGTACTATGATGTTAGATGGTCTATCTAATGAAACATGCTTGATATAATTGGTTTTTATTGTGTAGAAAGATAGTACTATGATGTTAGATGGTCTATCTAATGAAACATGATTGGTATAATTGGTTTTTATTGTGTAGAAAGATAGTACTATGATGTTAGATGGTCTATCTAATGAAACATGCTTGGTATAATTGGTTTTTATTGTGTAGAAAGATAGTACTATGATGTTAGATGGTCTATCTAATGAAACATGCTTGGTATAATTGGTTTTTATTGTGTAAAAAGATAGTACTATGATGTTTTATGGTCTATCTAATGAAACATGCTTGGTATAATTGGTTTTTATTGCGACATAAGATAGTACTATGATGTTAGATGGTCTATCTAATGAAACATGCTTGGCATAATTGGTTTTTATTGTGTAAAAAGATAGTACTATGATGTTAGATGGTCTATCTAATGAAACATGCTTAGATGGTCTCACTAATGAAACATGCTTGGTATAATTGGTTTTTATTGTGTAGAAAGATAGTACATGGTCTATTTAATGAAACATGCTTGGTATAATTGGTTTTTATTGTGTAGAAAGATAGTACTATGATGTTAGATGGTCTATTTAATGAAACATGCTTGGTATAATTGGTTTTTATTGTGTAAAAAGATAGTACTATGATGTTAGATGGTCTATCTAATGAAACATGCTTGGTATAATTGGTTTTTATTGTGTAGAAAGATAGTACTATGATGTTAGATGGTCTATCTAATGAAACATGATTGGTATAATTGGTTTTTATTGTGTAGAAAGATAGTACTATGATGTTAGATGGTCTATCTAATGAAACATGCTTGGTATAATTGGTTTTTATTGTGTAGAAAGATAGTACTATGATGTTAGATGGTCTATCTAATGAAACATGCTTGGTATAATTGGTTTTTATTGTGTAAAAAGATAGTACTATGATGTTTTATGGTCTATCTAATGAAAGATGCTTGGTATAATTGGTTTTTATTGCGACATAGGATAGAACTATGATGTAAGATGGTCTATCTAATGAAACATGCTTGGTATAATTGGTTTTTATTGTGTAGCAAGATAGTACTATAATGTTAGATGGTCTATCTAATGAAACATGCTTGGTATAATTGGTTTTTATTGTGTAGAAAGATAGTACTATGATGTTAGATGGTCTATCTAATGAAACATGCTTGGTATAATTGGTTTTTATTGTGTAGTAAGATTGTACTATGATGTTAGATGGTCTATCTAATGAAACATGCTTGGTATAATTGGTTTTTATTGTGTAGAAAGATAGTACTATGATGTTAGATGGTCTATCTAATGAAACATGCTTAGATGGTCTATCTAATGAAACATGATTGGTATAATTGGTTTTTATTGCGAAATAAGATAGTACTATGATGTTAGATTGTCTATCTAATGAAACATGCTTGATATAATTGGTTTTTATTGTGTAGAAAGATAGTACTATGATGTTAGATGGTCTATTTAATGAAACATGCTTGGTATAATTGGTTTTTATTGTGAAGAAAGATAGTACTATGATGTTAGATGGTCTATCTAGTGAAACATCATTGGTATAATTGGTTTTTATTGTGTAGAAAGATAGTAATATGATGTTAGATGGTCTATCTAATGAAACATGCTTGGTATAATTGGTTTTTATTTTGTAAAAAGATAGTACTATGATGTTAGATGGTCTATCTAATGAAACATGCTTGATATAATTGGTTTTTATTGTGTAGAAAGATAGTACTATGATGTTAGATGGTCTATCTAATGAAACATGATTGGTATAATTGGTTTTTATTGTGTAGAAAGATAGTACTATGATGTTAGATGGTCTATTTAATGAAACATGCTTGGTATAATTGGTTTTTATTGTGTAGAAAGATAGTACTATAATGTTAGATGGTCTATCTAATGAAACATGCTTGGTATAATTGGTTTTTATTGTGTAGAAAGATAGTACTATGATGTTAGATGGTCTATCTAATGAAACATGCTTGGTATAATTGGTTTTTATTGTGTAGTAAGATTGTACTATGATGTTAGATGGTCTATCTAATGAAACATGCTTGGTATAATTGGTTTTTATTGTGTAGAAAGATAGTACTATGATGTTAGATGGTCTATCTAATGAAACATGCTTGGTATAATTGGTTTTTATTGTGTAGTAAGATTGTACTATGATGTTAGATGGTCTATCTAATGAAACATGCTTGGTATAATTGGTTTTTATTGTGTAGAAAGATAGTACTATGATGTTAGATGGTCTATCTAATGAAACATGCTTAGATGGTCTATCTAATGAAACATGATTGGTATAATTGGTTTTTATTGCGAAATAAGATAGTACTATGATGTTAGATTGTCTATCTAATGAAACATGCTTGATATAATTGGTTTTTATTGTGTAGAAAGATAGTACTATGATGTTAGATGGTCTATTTAATGAAACATGCTTGGTATAATTGGTTTTTATTGTGAAGAAAGATAGTACTATGATGTTAGATGGTCTATCTAGTGAAACATCATTGGTATAATTGGTTTTTATTGTGTAGAAAGATAGTAATATGATGTTAGATGGTCTATCTAATGAAACATGCTTGGTATAATTGGTTTTTATTTTGTAAAAAGATAGTACTATGATGTTAGATGGTCTATCTAATGAAACATGCTTGATATAATTGGTTTTTATTGTGTAGAAAGATAGTACTATGATGTTAGATGGTCTATCTAATGAAACATGATTGGTATAATTGGTTTTTATTGTGTAGAAAGATAGTACTATGATGTTAGATGGTCTATCTAATGAAACATGCTTGGTATAATTGGTTTTTATTGTGTAGAAAGATAGTACTATGATGTTAGATGGTCTATCTAATGAAACATGCTTGGTATAATTGGTTTTTATTGTGTAAAAAGATAGTACTATGATGTTTTATGGTCTATCTAATGAAACATGCTTGGTATAATTGGTTTTTATTGCGACATAAGATAGTACTATGATGTTAGATGGTCTATCTAATGAAACATGCTTGGTATAATTGGTTTTTATTGTGTAAAAAGATAGTACTATGATGTTAGATGGTCTATCTAATGAAACATGCTTAGATGGTCTCACTAATGAAACATGCTTGGTATAATTGGTTTTTATTGTGTAGAAAGATAGTACATGGTCTATTTAATGAAACATGCTTGGTATAATTGGTTTTTATTGTTTAGAAAGATAGTACTATGATGTTAGATGGTCTATTTAATGAAACATGCTTGGTATAATTGGTTTTTATTGTGTAAAAAGATAGTACTATGATGTTAGATGGTCTATCTAATGAAACATGCTTGGTATAATTGGTTTTTATTGTGTAGAAAGATAGTACTATGATGTTAGATGGTCTATCTAATGAAACATGATTGGTATAATTGGTTTTTATTGTGTAGAAAGATAGTACTATGATGTTAGATGGTCTATCTAATGAAACATGCTTGGTATAATTGGTTTTTATTGTGTAGAAAGATAGTACTATGATGTTAGATGGTCTATCTAATGAAACATGCTTGGTATAATTGGTTTTTATTGTGTAAAAAGATAGTACTATGATGTTTTATGGTCTATCTAATGAAAGATGCTTGGTATAATTGGTTTTTATTGCGACATAGGATAGAACTATGATGTAAGATGGTCTATCTAATGAAACATGCTTGGTATAATTGGTTTTTATTGTGTAGCAAGATAGTACTATAATGTTAGATGGTCTATCTAATGAAACATGCTTGGTATAATTGGTTTTTATTGTGTAGAAAGATAGTACTATGATGTTAGATGGTCTATCTAATGAAACATGCTTGGTATAATTGGTTTTTATTGTGTAGTAAGATTGTACTATGATGTTAGATGGTCTATCTAATGAAACATGCTTGGTATAATTGGTTTTTATTGTGTAGAAAGATAGTACTATGATGTTAGATGGTCTATCTAATGAAACATGCTTAGATGGTCTATCTAATGAAACATGATTGGTATAATTGGTTTTTATTGCGAAATAAGATAGTACTATGATGTTAGATTGTCTATCTAATGAAACATGCTTGATATAATTGGTTTTTATTGTGTAGAAAGATAGTACTATGATGTTAGATGGTCTATTTAATGAAACATGCTTGGTATAATTGGTTTTTATTGTGAAGAAAGATAGTACTATGATGTTAGATGGTCTATCTAGTGAAACATCATTGGTATAATTGGTTTTTATTGTGTAGAAAGATAGTAATATGATGTTAGATGGTCTATCTAATGAAACATGCTTGGTATAATTGGTTTTTATTTTGTAGAAAGATAGGACTATGATGTTAGATGGTCTATCTAATGAAACATGCTTGGTATAATTGATTTTTATTGTGTAGAAAGATAGTACTTTGATGTTAGATGGTCTATCTAATGAAACATGATTGGTATAATTGGTTTTTATTGTGTAGAAAGATAGTACTATGATGTTAGATGGTCTATTTAATGAAACATGCTTGGTATAATTGGTTTTTATTGTGAAGAAAGATAGTACTATGATGTTAGATGGTCTATCTAATGAAACATCATTGGTATAATTGGTTTTTATTGTGTAGAAAGATAGTACTATGATGTTAGATGGTCTATCTAATGAAACATGCTTGGTATAATTGGTTTTTATTGTGTAGAAAGATAGTACTATGACGTTAGATGGTCTATCTAATGAAACATGCTTGGTATAATTGGTTTTTATTTTGTAGAAAGATAGTACTATGATGTTAGATGGTCTATTTAATGAAACATGCTTGGTATAATTGGTTTTTTTTTGTGAAGAAAGATAGTACTATGATGTAAGATGGTCTATCTTATGAAACATGCTTGGTATAATTGGTTTTTATTGTGTAGTAAGATTGTACTATGATGTTAGATGGTCTATCTAATGAAACATGCTTGGTATAATTGGTTTTTATTGTGTAGAAAGATAGTACTATGATGTTAGATGGTCTATCTAATGAAACATGCTTGGTATAATTGGTTTTTATTTTGTAGATAGATAGTACTATGCTGTTAGATGGTCTATCTAATGAAACATGATTGGTATAATTGGTTTTTATTGCGAAATAAGATAGTACTATGATGTTAGATTGTCTATCTAATGAAACATGCTTGATATAGTTGGTTTTTATTTTGTAGAAACATAGTACTATGATGTTAGATGGTCTATCTAATGAAACATGTTTGGTATAATTGGTTTTTATTGTGTAGAAAGATAATACTATGATGTAAGATGGTCGATCTAATGAAACATGCTTGGTATAATTGGTTTTTATTGTGTAGAAAGATAGTACTATGATGTTAGATGGTCTATCTAATGAAACATGCTTGGTATAATTGGTTTTTATTGTGTAGAAAGATAGTACTATGATGTTAGATGGTCTATCTAGTATTGTGTAGAAAGATAGTACTATGATGTTAGATGGTCTATCTAATGAAACATGCTTGGTATAATTGGTTTTTATTGTGTAGAAAGATAGTACTATGATGTTAGATGGTCTATCTAATGAAACATGATTGGTATAATTGGTTTTTATTGTGTAGAAAGATAGTACTATGATGTTAGATGGTCTATTTAATGAAACATGCTTGGTATAATTGGTTTTTATTGTGTAAAAAGATAGTACTCTGATGTTAGATGGTCTATCTAATGAAACATGCTTGGTATAATTGGTTTTTATTGTGTAGAAAGATAGTACTATGATGTTAGATGGTCTATCTAATGAAACATGATTGGTATAATTGGTTTTTATTGTGTAGAAAGATAGTACTATGATGTTAGATGGTCTATCTAATGAAACATGCTTGGTATAATTGGTTTTTATTGTGTAAAAAGATAGTACTATGATGTTTTATGGTCTATCTAATGAAACATGCTTGGTATAATTGGTTTTTATTGCGACATAGGATAGAACTATGATGTAAGATGGTCTATCTAATGAATCATTCTTGGTATAATTGGTTTTTATCGTGTAGCAAGATAGTACTATAATGTTAGACGGTCTATCTAATGAAACATGCTTGGTATAATTGGTTTTTATCGTGTAGAAAGATAGTACTATGATGTTAGATGGTCTATCTAATGAAACATGCTTGGTATAATTGGTTTTTATTGTGTAGTAAGATTGTACTATGATGTTAGATGGTCTATCTAATGAAACATGCTTGGTATAATTGGTTTTTATTGTGTAGAAAGATAGTACTATGATGTTAGATGGTCTATCTAATGAAACATGCTTGGTATAATTGGTTTTTATTTTGTAGAAAGATAGTACTATGATGTTAGATGGTCTATCTAATGAAACATGATTGGTATAATTGGTTTTTATTGCGACATAAGATAGTACTATGATGTTAGATTGTCTATCTAATGAAACATGCTTGATATAATTGGTTTTTATTGTGTAGAAAGATAGTACTATGATGTTAGATGGTCTATTTAATGAAACATGCTTGGTATAATTGGTTTTTATTGTGAAGAAAGATAGCACTATGATGTTAGATGGTCTATCTAATGAAACATGCTTGGTATAATTGGTTTTTATTGTGTAGAAAGATAGTACTATGATGTTAGATGGTCTCACTAATGAAACATGCTTGGTATAATTGGTTTTTATTGTGTAGAACGATAGTACATGGTCTATTTAATGAAACATGCTTGGTATAATTGATTTTTATTGTGTAGAAAGATAGTACTATGATGTTAGATGGTCTATCTAATGAAACATGATTGGTATAATTGGTTTTTATTGTGTAGAAAGATAGTACTATGATGTTAGATGGTCTATCTAATGAAACATGCTTGGTATAATTGGTTTTTATTGTGTAGAAAGATAGTACTATGATGTTAGATGGTCTATCTAATGAAACATGCTTGGTATAATTGGTTTTTATTGTGTAAAAAGATAGTACTATGATGTTTTATGGGCTATCTAATGAAACATGCTTGGTATAATTGGTTTTTATTGCGACATAAGATAGTACTATGATGTAAGATGGTCTATCTAATGAAACATGCTTGGTATAATTAGTTTTTATTGTGTAGCAAGATAGTACTATAATGTTAGATGGTCTATCTAATGAAACATGCTTGGTATAATTGGTTTTTATTGTGTAGAAAGACAGTACTATGATGTTAGATGGTCTATCTAATGAAACATGCTTGGTATAATTGGTTTTTATTGTGTAGTAAGATTGTACTATGATGTTAGATGGTCTATCTAATGAAACATGCTTGGTATAATTGGTTTTTATTGTGTAGAAAGATACTACTATGATGTTAGATGGTCTATCTAATGAGACATGCTTGGTATAATTGGTTTTTATTTTATAGAAAGATAGTACTATGCTGTTAGATGGTCTATCTAATGAAACATGATTGGTATAATTGGTTTTTTTTGTGAAATAAGATAGTACTATGATGTTAGATTGTCTATCTAATGAAACATGCTTGATATAATTGGTTTTTATTGTGTAGAAAGATAGTACTATGATGTTAGATGTTCTATTTAATGAAACATGCTTGGTATAATTGGTTTTTATTGTGATGAAAGATAGTACTATGATGTTAGATGGTCTATCTAATGAAACATGCTTGGTATAATTGGTTTTTATTGTGTAGAAAGATAGTACTATGATGTTAGATTGTCTCACTAATGAAACATGCTTGGTATAATTGGTTTTTATTGTGTAGAAAGATAGTACTATGATGTTAGATGGTCTATCTAATGAAACATGATTGGTATAATTGGTTTTTATTGTGTAAAAAGATTGTACTATAATGTTATATGGTCTATCTAATGAAACATGCTTGGTATAATTGGTTTTTATTGTGACATAAGATAGTACTATGATGTAAGATGGTCTATCTAATGAAACATGCTTGGTATAATTGGTTTTTATTGTGTAAAAAGATAGTACTATAATGTTAGATGGTTTATCTAATGAAACATGCTTGGTATAATTGGTTTTTATTGTGTAGAAAGATAGTACTATGATGTTAGATGGTCTATCTAATGAAACATGCTTGGTATAATTGGTTTTTATTGTGTAGAAAGATAGTGCTATGATGTTAGATGGTCTATCTAATGAAACATGCTTGGTATAATTGGTTTTTATTGTGTAGAAAGATAGTACTATGATGTTAGATGGTCTATTTAATGAAACATGCTTGGTATAATTGGTTTTTATTGTGAAGAAAGATAGTACTATGATGTTAGATGGTCTATCTAATGAAACATGCTTGGTATAATTGGTTTTTATTGTGTAGAAAGATAGTACTATGATGTTAGATGGTCTATCTAATGAAACATGCTTGGTATAATTGGTTTTTATTGTGTAGAAAGATAGTACTATGATGTTAGATGGTCTATCTAATGAAACATGCTTGGTATAATTGGTTTTTATTGTGTAGAAAGATAGTACTATGATGTTAGATGGTCTATTTAATGAAACATGCTTGGTATAATTGGTTTTTATTGTGAAGAAAGATAGTACTATGATGTTAGATGGTCTATCTAATGAAACATGCTTGGTATAATTGGTTTTTATTGTGTAGAAAGATAGTACTATGATGTTAGATGGTCTATCTAGTGAAACATGATTGGTATAATTGGTTTTTATTGTGTAGAAAGATAGTACTATGATGTTAGATGGTCTATTTAATGAAACATGCTTGGTATAATTGGTTTTTATTGTGTAAAAAGATAGTACTATGATGTTAGATGGTCTATCTAATGAAACATGCTTGGTATAATTGGTTTTTATTGTGTAGAAAGATAGTACTATGATGTTAGATGGTCTATCTAATGAAACATGATTGGTATAATTGGTTTTTATTGTGTAGAAAGATAGTAAGTACTATGATGTTAGATGGTCTATCTAATGAAACATGCTTGGTATAATTGGTTTTTATTGTGTAGAAAGATAGTACTATGATGTTAGATTGTCTATCTAATGAAACATGCTTGGTATAATTGGTTTTTATTGTGTAAAAAGATAGTACTATGATGTTTTATGGTCTATCTAATGAAACATGCTTGGTATAATTGGTTTTTATTGTGTAGAAAGATAGTACTATAATGTTAGATGGTTTATCTAATGAAACATGCTTGGTATAATTGGTTTTTATTGTGTAGAAAGATAGTACTATGATGTTAGATGGTCTATCTAATGAAACATGCTTGGTATAATTGGTTTTTATTGTGTAGAAAGATAGTACTATGATGTTAGATGGTCTATCTAATGAAACATGCTTGGTATAATTGGTTTTTATTGTGTAGAAAGATAGTACTATGATGTTAGATGGTCTATTTAATGAAACATGCTTGGTATAATTGGTTTTTATTGTGAAGAAAGATAGTACTATGATGTTAGATGGTCTATCTAATGAAACATGCTTGGTATAATTGGTTTTTATTGTGTAGAAAGATAGTACTATGATGTTAGATGGTCTATCTAGTGAAACATGATTGGTATAATTGGTTTTTATTGTGTAGAAAGATAGTACTATGATGTTAGATGGTCTATTTAATGAAACATGCTTGGTATAATTGGTTTTTATTGTGTAGAAAAATAGTACTATGATGTTAGATGGTCTATCTAATGAAACATGATTGGTATAATTGGTTTTTATTGTGTAGAAAGATAGTACTATGATGTTAGATGGTCTATCTAATGAAACATGCTTGGTATAATTGGTTTTTATTGTGTAGAAAGATAGTACTATGATGTTAGATGGTCTATTTAATGAAACATGCTTGGTATAATTGGTTTTTATTGTGAAGAAAGATAGTACTATGATGTTAGATGGTCTATCTAATGAAACATGCTTGGTATAATTGGTTTTTATTGTGTAGAAAGATAGTACTATGATGTTAGATGGTCTATCTAGTGAAACATGATTGGTATAATTGGTTTTTATTGTGTAGAAAGATAGTACTATGATGTTAGATGGTCTATCTAATGAAACATGCTTGGTAAAATTGGTTTTTATTGTGTAAAAAGATAGTACTATGATGTTAGATGGTCTATCTAATGAAACATGCTTGGTATAATTGGTTTTTATTGTGTAAAAAGATAGTACTATGATGTTTTATGGTCTATCTAATGAAACATGCTTGGTATAATTGGTTTTTATTGCGACATAAGATAGTACTATGATGTAAGATGGTCTATCTAATGAAACATGCTTGGTATAATTGGTTTTTATTGTGTAGAAAGATAGTACTATGATGTTAGATGGTCTATCTAATGAAACATGCTTAGTATAATTGGTTTTTATTGCGTAGAAAGATAGTACTATGATGTTAGATGGTCTATCTAATGAAACATGCTTGGTATAATTGGTTTTTATTGTGTAGTAAGATAGTACTATGATGTTAGATGACCTATCTAATGAAACATGCTTGGTATAATTGATTTTTATTGCGTAGAAAGATAGTACTATGATGTTAGATGGTCTATCTAATGAAACATGCTTGGTATAATTGGTTTTTATTGTGTAGTAATATAGTGCTATGATGTTAGATGGTCTATCTTATGAAACATGCTTGGTATAATTGGTTTTTATTGTGTAGTAAGATAGTACTATGATGTTAGATGGTCTATCTATTGAAACATGCTTTGTATAATTGGTTTTTATTGTGTAGTAAGATAGTACGATGATGTTAGATGGTCTATCTTATGAAACATGCTTGGTATAATTGGTTTTTATTGTGTAGTAAGATAGTACTATGATGTTAGATGGTCTATCTAATGAAAGATGCTTGGTATAATTGGTTTTTATTGTGTAGAAAGATAGTACTATGATGTTAGATGGTCTATCTAATGAAACATGCTTGGTATAATTGGTTTTTATTGTGTAGTAAGATAGTACTATGATGTTAGATGGTGTATCTAATGAAACATGCTTGGTATAATTGGTTTTTATTGCGTAGAAAGATAGTATTATGATGTTAGATGGTCTATCTAATGAAACATGCTTGGTATAATGTTTTTATTGTGTAGAAAGATAGTACTATGATGTTAGATTGTGTATCTAATGAAACATGCATGGTATAATTGGTTTTTATTGTGTAGAAAGATAGTACTATGATGTTAGATGGTCTATCTAATGAAACATGCTTGGTATAAATGGTTTTTATTGTGTAGTAAGATAGTACTATGATGTTTAATGGTCTATCTAATGAAACATGCTTGGTATAATTGGTTTTTATTGTGTAGAAAGATAGTACTATGATGTTAGATGGTCTATTTACTGAAACATGCTTGGTATAATTGGTTTTTATTGTGAAGAAAGATAGTACTATGATGTTAGATAGTCTATCTAATGAAACATGCTTGATATAATTGGTTTTTATTGTGTAGTAAGATAGTACTATGATGTTAGATGGTCTATTTTATGAAACATGCTTGGTATAATTGGTTTTTATTGTGTAGAAAGATAGTACTATGATGTTAGATGGTCTATCTAATGAAACATGCTTGGTATAATTGGTTTTTAATGTGTAGAAAGATAGTACTATGATGTTAGATGGTCTATCTAATGTAACATTCTTGGTATAATTGGTTATTATTGTGTAGAAAGATAGTACTATGATGTTAGATGGTCTATCTAATGAAACATGCTTTGTATAATTGGTTTTTCTTGTGTAGAAAGATAGTACTATGATGTTAGATGGTCTATCTAATGAAACATGCTTGGTATAATTGGTTTTTAATGTGTAGTAAGATACTAATATGATGTTAGATGGTCTATCTTATGAAACCTGCTTGGTATAATTGGTTTTTATTGTGTAGTAAGATAGTACTATGATGTTAGATGGTCTATCTATTGAAACATGCTTTGTATAATTGGTTTTTATTGTGTAGTAAGATAGTACGATGATGTTAGATGGTCTATCTTATGAAACATGCTTGGTATAATTGGTTTTTATTGTGTAGTAAGATAGTACGATGATGTTAGATGGTCTATCTAATGAAACATGCTTGGTATAATTGGTTTTTATTGCGTAGAAAGATAGTACTATGATGTTAGATGGTGTATCTAATGAAACATGCTTGGTCTAATTGGTTTTTATTGCGTAGAAAGATAGTACTATGATTTTAGATGGTCTATCTAATGAAACATGCTTGGTATAATTGGTTTTTATTGCGTAGAAAGATAGTACTATGATGTTAGATGGTCTATCTAATGAAACATGCTTGGTATAATTGGTTTTTATTGCGTAGAAAGATAGTACTATGATGTTAGATGGTCTATCTAATGAAACATGCTTGGTATAACTGGTTTTTATGGTGTAGTAAGATAGTACTATGATGTTAGATGGTCTATCTATTGAAACATGCTTGGTATAATTGATTTTTATTGTGTAGTAATATAGTGCTATGATGTTAGATGGTCTATCTTATGAAACATGCTTGGTATAATTGGTTTTTATTGTGTAGTAAGATAGTACTATGATGTTAGATGGTCTATCTATTGAAACATGCTTTGTATAATTGGTTTTTATTGTGTAGAAAGATAGTACTATGATGTTAGATGGTCTATCTAATGTAACATTCTTGGTATAATTGGTTATTATTGTGTAGAAAGATAGTAGTATGATATTAGATGGTCTATCTAATGAAACATGCTTTGTATAATTGGTTTTTCTTGCGTAGAAAGATAGTACTATGATGTTAGATGGTCTATCTAATGAAACATGCTTGGTATAATTGTTTTTTAATGTGTAGTAAGATAGTAATATGATGTTAGATGGTCTATCTTATGGAACCTGCTTGGTATAATTGGTTTTTATTGTGTAGTAAGATAGTACTATGATGTTAGATGGTCTATCTATTGAAACATGCTTTGTATAATTGGTTTTTATTGTGTAGTAAGATAGTACGATGATGTTAGATGGTCTATCTTATGAAACATGCTTGGTATAATTGGTTTTTATTGTGTAGTAAGATAGTACGATGATGTTAGATGGTGTATCTAATGAAACATGCTTGGTATAATTGGTTTTTATTGCGTAGAAAGATAGTACTATGATGTTAGATGGTGTATCTAATGAAACATGCTTGGTATAATTGGTTTTTATTGCGTAGAAAGATAGTACTATGATGTTAGATGGTCTATCTAATGAAAGATGCTTGGTATAATTGGTTTTTATTGCGTAGAAAGATAGTACTATGATGTTAGATGGTCTATCTAATGAAACATGCTTGGTATAATTGGTTTTTATTGCGTAGAAAGATAGTACTATGATGTTAGATGGTCTATCTAATGAAACATGCTTGGTATAATTGGTTTTTATTGCGACATAAGATAGTACTATGATGTTAGATGGTCTATCTAATGAAACATGCTTGGTATAAATGGTTTTTATTGTGTAGAAAGATAGTACTATGATGTTAGATGGTGTATCTAATGAAACATGCTTGGTATAATTGGTTTTTATTGTGTAGTAAGATAGTTCTATGATGTTAGATGGTCTATCTAATCAAATTGCTTGGTATAACTGGTTTTTATGGTGTAGTAAGATAGTACTATGATGTTAGATGGTCTATCTATTGAAACATGCTTGGTATAATTGATTTTTATTGTGTAGTAATATAGTGCTATGATGTTAGATGGTCTATCTTATGAAACATGCTTGGTATAATTGGTTTTTATTGTGTAGTAAGATAGTACTATGATGTTAGATGGTCTATCTATTGAAACATACTTTGTATAATTGGTTTTTATTGTGTAGTAAGATAGTACGATGATGTTAGATGGTCTATCTTATGAAACATGCTTGGTATAATTGGTTTTTATTGTGTAGTAAGATAGTACTATGATGTTAGATGGTCTATCTAATGAAAGATGCTTGGTATAATTGGTTTTTATTGTGTAGAAAGATAGTACTATGATGTTAGATGGTGTATCTAATGAAACATGCTTGGTATTATTGGTTTTTATTGTGTAGTAAGATAGTACTATGATGTTAGATTGTCTATCTAATGAAACATGCTTGGTATAATTGGTTTTTATTGTGTAGAAAGATAGTACTATGATGTTAGATTGTGTATCTAATGAAACATGCATGGTATAATTGGTTTTTATTGTGTAGAAAGATAGTACTATGATGTTAAATGGTCTATCTAATGAAACATGCTTGGTATAAATGGTTTTTATTGTGTAGTAAGATAGTACTATGCTGTTAGATGGTCTATCTAATGAAACATGCTTGGTATAATTGGTTTTTATTGTGTAGAAAGATAGTACTATGATGTTAGATTGTCTATTTACTGAAACATGCTTGGTATAATTGGTTTTTATTGTGTAGAAAGATAGTACTATGATGTTAGATAGTCTATCTAATGAAACATGCTTGGTATAATTGGTTTTTATTGTGTAGTAAGATAGTACTATGATGTTAGATGGTCTATTTTATGAAACATGCTTGGTATAATTGGTTTTTATTGTGTAGAAAGATAGTACTATGATGTTAGATGGTCTATCTAATGAAACATGCTTGGTATAATTGGTTTTTATTGTGTAGAAAGATAGTACTATGATGTTAGATGGTCTATCTAATGAAACATGCTTGGTATAATTGGTTTTTATTGCGTAGAAAGATAGTACTATGATGTTAGATGGTGTATCTAATGAAAAATGCTTGGTATTATTGGTTTTTATTGCGTACAAAGATATTACTATGATGTTAGATGGTGTATCTAATGAAACATGCTTGGTATAATTGGTTTTTATTGTGTAGAAAGATAGTACTATGATGTTAGATGGTCTATCTAATGAAACATGCTTGGTATAATTGGTTTTTATTGTGTAGTAAGATAGTACTATGATGTTAGATTGTCTTCTAATGAAACATGCTTGGTATAATTGGTTTTTATTGTGTAGTAAGATAGTACTGTGCTGTTAGATTGTCTATCTATTGAAACATGCTTGGTATAATTGGTTTTTATGGTGTAGTAAGATAGTACTATGATTTTAGATGGTCTATCTATTGAAACATGCTTGGTATAATTGGTTTTTATTGTGTAGTAAGATAGTACTATGATGTTAGATGGTCTATCTTATGAAACATGCTTGGTATAATTGGTTTTTAATGGTGTAGAAATGTCTCTGTCGTGGTCACTACAACAAAAATATAAAATGATAGTGATTTTTACCCCCTGTTAGAAGTCCTAAAGGTTTTTTTTAAGTACAAATGAAAAAGCAAGATAGATCACAGTAGTCAATATAAAAATGAGAAGATGTGGTATGATTGACAATGAGACAACTCTCCTCAAGAGACCAAATAACACAGAAATTAACAACTATAGGTCACTGTATGGCCTTCAACAATATGTTACACAGGAACAAATGACAACCACTGAATTACAGGCTCCTGACTAGGGACAGGTACAAACAGAATGTTGGATGTTAAATTAGTTTAAAGGTGCCAATCCTCCCCCTAAGACTACCAAGAGTGCACATGCTAAAATGTCTCACCTGTTTTTACTGAGCATTGATTTTATGTTGATAGTCCTAAATATGAAGTTTTACTTCGTGTATCACATATATAAACTTAATTTGATCCAAGAAAATGAGGGCATACTCAGATAAATCAAGCCAGAAATACATTACACCTTACAATCATTCCATACATATCAATCATATTTGACCTATTACTTACAGTAAATATACAAGAAACAGACCAAACCTTGAAAACTTCATATTGACCAATGAAACAAGGTCAAGGTCAGATAAACCCTGCCATACAGACATGTCACCTTACAATCATTCAATGGATCAAATATAGTTGCCCTATGGCATATACTATCTAAGAAACAAACATAACCAGGAAAACTTAACATTGACCAATGATCTGTGAAAATGAGGTCAATATCAGATGACGCATTCCAATCAGACATGTACACCTTACAATCATTCCATACATCAAAGTTGACATATTGCTTATAGTTTAAAAAATAACAGTCCAAAACACAAAAACTTAACATTGAGTAATGAACTGTACAAAATGAGGTCAAGGTCAAATAAAGCATGCCAAACTAACATGTACATCATAAAATATTTCCTTACATCAAATATAGTTTACGACAGTATCAGAAAGACAGGCCAAAACACAAAAACTTAATTTTAACCACTGAACCATGAAAATGAGATCAAGGTCAGGTTACTAAAGCATGTACACAGGGAAAAAAGGTGAAAATTTGATTGGTTAACTTCCAGTGATGGTTATTTTCTTATATGCAATGAAATGTTATGTGAAATTTTGTCTGTAGTACTAACCATGTAACCTCAGGTTCCAAAATATTCTATAGAAACACCAAATAAAAAAAAGAATGTTCAGTTGAACATTTCAACTTTTGTTACGGGAGTATTCTAACGAAGTTCAGTTTTTTTAGAATTAGAATCATTCATTCATTTCATGGAAATGAGATTTGCTGAAGCTAATACAACTGCATATTAAATTTCATTTACCTACCACTAATGAATCACCATAAACTGACTTAATCACAAACTAATACATGTAAACTAAGTAAACTTTTCAAAGTCAATAGACCATGACCTTAGAGGTGAGGCCAAAATCTCCAAGGAAATGAGATGTGCCATTTCTAATACATGTACAGCTGCATACCAAATATCATTGATCTACCACTAGCGGGTTCCCATAAACTGACATAATCACAAACTTATACATGTAAACTAAGCAAATGTTTAAAGTCAAAAGACCATGACTGGGAGGGCAAGACAAAGTAATCTTAATGTGTCAATGCTAATTCAATTGCATACCAAATATCATTGACTTAGCACTAGTGGTTCCCTATAAACTGACCTAATCACAAACTAATATATTGTTGATGCCACCTTAGTTGCTGCTGCCACCGACATCAGAAACCACATACCTATGTCTTGCTTTTTAGTCTGTCATGGAGAGACAAGAACAAATAAATTTTGTAAAGATTTATTATTTTAGAGGAAATAACTCCAAATTGGGATGTCTGATTGGTCTGAAAATTTCTGGCAAATAGATCACATGATGCATATGCTTATAATTTTTACTTGCTTTATATTATTATAGATGCAAGATAAAAACTGTTATTAACCCTGTTTTCTTTTTTGCCATAATAGAAGCCATGTTTTTTGAAAATCAAGGACAAAATTATTAACTTTATATCCAATACTGTTGAATCATTTACTCAAAAATTGGTTAAATTGGTTAAATAGTTTCTGAGGAAAAGATCTTGAGAAAAATTTATAATGGACGCTTAGTGATCTTGGTGATGGCAAAACCTCACGTGTCCTTTTATTATGGACAGACTACTGATGCAAAATGATGGCAATAGCTCATTCATGGCCATTTGAGCTAGGCAATCGAATAAGTGGATACAAAATACAATAACTCATAGGAAAACTCACACAGTACTGTGCCATCAACATAAAATCTTTTCTAGAAAAAACTGTATTTTGCATTTGTATGTTTCAAATCGTATCTAAAGTATGGTTAAAGGTAGACAGTACAGAATTTTTTCAAATACCTTTTTTTATACATGCCATTAAAGCTGGCCTTTTCTGCACGTATTCCACAACCAAAGTTGGGTTCAGGTCTGCAAATGTTGCCATTGCTTTTCAAACCCTAAACATATTTAATATGAAACATGAATGTAATATCATAACAAAATTATTCACTTATTACTTTAATTTATATACTATATAGTACTTGATGAGTCCCAAATAATGAGGCTAAGAAATTTTGTTCACAGCTTTAACATGTTTAAATTATAGTTTTTTAGTCAATGATCCTCATAAACACAGTTACACAGATTTACTAATAATTATCATTTAAAAGGAATGAAATTTATTTCAGTTTCAGTGTTTAGTGTTTTCAAGTCGTTTTAATGACTTTCACACCTGCATAAAGAGATGTGTGATTTAAATTCAATATAAAAAAGAAGATGTGGTATGATTCCCAATGAGACAACTATCCACAAAAGACCAAAATGACACAGACATCAACAACTATAGGTCACCTTACGGCCTTCAACAATGAGCAAAGCCCATACCGCATAGTCAGCTATAAAAGGCACCGATAAGACAATGTAAAACAATTCAAACGAGAAAACTAATGGCCTTATTTATGTAAAAAAATGAACGAAAAACAAATATGTAACACATTAACAAACAACAACCACTGAATTTACAGGCTCCTGACTTGGGACAGACACATACATAAATAATGTGGCGGGGTTAAACATGTTAGAAGCATACTCAGGATTCATTATCATTTGTGGGGTACCAACTTTAGTTGATTTCCAGGGTAATGTAAGGAAATCACTATTTTAAATGTTCAACAAAGTTTAAATCTTAGACTTGTATACAAAATTTTGCAAAATCACAAAATCAAATATCAAAATAAATACAATTGTTTCTCAATCATCATGAAAATTGGTACCCAAGAAAATAAATGAATCCACAATCTGGTGTACGGGTTCATGCAAATGACAGAAAGAATACCAAGAAATTATTTTGTTTTCAGAATTTTTTCCTATTCATCCTAAAATAAATAATCACAAGGGTGAATAACAAACCTCAGTTTGCATACTACATAAAAGGGGCATTAGCTACTAGATATAAAAATAAACAGCTGCGCCATGAGTGCATATTATGACTAAAATACTAAAGGGAGGTTATTCAAACAGATATAAACCAGTCACCAAAGTTTCAAGAAAACTGCTCAAAGCACTTTTGAGTTATTTTCTGAAAACTGGAAAATCCCCCTTTTTCTAATAAATAAAACCCCATAACTCAGAAACGCAAAATCTAAATTTTATATAAATAAGGGAGCTCAAGTCAATAGATATAAATAAATTTTCAAAGATTCATAAAAACTCACTTACAGCTCAAAGCATTTTTGAGATATTGTCTGAAAATTGGAAAATCCCCTTTTTAAATGAACAAATTCCCACAATTCGAAAAAAATAAAACCTAAAATTCAAAAAAAACAAAAGCTTAGGTCAATAGATATTAACAAGTAATATAAACAAAGTTTCATGAAAACTGCTTGAAGCAATTTTGAGTTATTGTCCGAAAACTGGAAAAATCACCCTTTTTTAATGAATAACACCCCATAACTTGGAAACGTAAAATCTAAAATTTATGAAAATCAAAAGGGAGCTCACGTCAATAGATATAAACAATTCACCATAGTTTCATGCAAATTGGTTAAAGCGTATTTGAGTTATTGTATGACATGTTGACTACGAATGGACAGAGGGACAGAGGGACGGACAGACAAACGGTATACCATAATATGTCCCGTAAACGGGCGTATAAAAATTGAAATATGATTTTTTTTTGGTTCAATCATTAATGAAAGTGAAATAGTGAAATAATAATTCGCTTTTAGCAGCCAGTTTGGTTCAATTTTGTCAGAATATGCTAAGAAAGATTGCTGGTGAATTATTAACTTGCAAGTGAATAATTTTACTTTATTTAATCCATATTCATGTGACCTTCAATTTAACCCCTTATCTAGAGATTGGTTAAGCAAGAATAAGGTGTGTTTTGTTATTAAAAGGAAAAGAATGTCAACATTAAATGTGAAACAAGGATAAATCATTTGATTGACTGATTCGATCCACAAAATCTCATTCTTATACAGGTAACAAGAGTGCATACACTGAAATGTCTCGCCTTCTTTACTTATCATTGATATTATGTTGATAGTCCTAAGTATAAAGCTTTATTAAAAACTGTCACATAAACTTAACATTAACCAAGATAACTAATCAAAGACCAATGAACCATGAAAATGCGGTCAAGGTCAGATGAACCATGCCAAGCAGACATGTACAGCTAACAATGCTTTAGTAAAACAAATGTAGTTGATCTATTACTTATAGTTTAAGAAAAATAGACCAAAACACAAAATCTTAACACTAAGCAATGAACCGTGAAAATGAGGTCGAGGTCAAATAAAACCTGCGCAACTGACATATAGATCATAAAATATTTACATACACCAAATATAGTTGACCTATAGCATATAGTATTCTAAAGATAAAAAGACCAAAACTCGAAAACTTAACTTTGACCATTCAACCATGAAAATGAGGTCAAGGTCAGATGACATCTGCCAGTTGGACATGTACACCTTACAATCATTCCATACAACAAATATAGTAGATCTATTGCATAAAGTATGAGAAAAACAGACCAAAACACAAAAACTTAACTATAACCACTGATCCATGAAAATGAGGTCAAGGTCAGATGACATCTGCCAGTTGGACAAGTACACCTTACAGTCCTTCCATACACCGAAAAATATACTAGCCCTATTGCTTATAGTATCTGAGATATGGACTTGACCACCAAAATTTAACCTTGTTCACTGATCCATGAAATGAGGTGGAGGTCAGGTGAAAACTGTCTGACAGGCATTAGGACATTGCAAGGTACTCACATACCAAATATAATTATCCTATTACTTATAATAAGAGAGAATTCAACATTACAAAAAATCTGAACTTTTTTTTTCAAGTGGTCACTGAACCATGAAAATGAGGTCAAGGACATTTGACATGTAACTGACGGAAACTTCGTAACATGAGGCATCTATATTCAAAGTATGAAGCATCCAGGTCTTCCACCTTCTAAAATATAAAGCTTTTAAAAAGTTAGCTAACGCTGCCGCCGCCGGATCACTATCCCTATGTCGAGCTTTCTGCAACAAAAGTTGCAGGCTCGACAAAAATGATGATTAACATATATTTTTAATCTATAATATGAAATCAAACAAACCTAGAAAAAATCAAATTGCACAGGTTCGCTATCTATTTATATCTATATTTATATCAAGTTATATGACCGTCGGCAGACTTTGGAGGTTACCTCAATGGTTAATCAGATGGTGTCTATACTGAAATACACACAAAATGCCCCTTTAACAGTAGTGAGCTAAGTTGCTTGATTTTATCTAGTAGAAAAGGAACCAAAGAGACACACAAAAACCATGAAAACAGGTCTCCTCTCTTATTATTATTATACATTCTGAAAAAGGCAGTTCAGATGAGTGAAGAATCTGAAATATTGTATCACACACTTGAGCATGTTCACATAAAGCTTCTAAAAATTGTTTACATGCTACAAATCAACATTATCAATTTCCAGACCAAATATAAAATTGCCTCCTTTTATAGAAGCCAAAACAAGTTAGAAAGTTTTCTACAGAAGGTTATTCAGATGTACAAACTGAATGATGTGCAAAGTCAAGGGGTTACTAGACCTCTTTTAACATTGGTGATGCAGGTAAAAATAACTAACAAAATCACTAAAGACAAAAGTTAAAATATGCTTAATCAAGTTCAAAAATAATTTATACACACTTCATCCCCTCCCTTTTTACAGGTAAGTCCTGCCTCATATTAACATAATAGATCATGATAAGCAGATTATACATGTATTTACTTTGCATCAAATAACAAAGAATACAGCAAAGAAACTGGTTTTTAAATATCATACACAAATCAATCTGTTTCTTTGTTGATGATGAACTCAACTTTAAGCACTCTCAGCTATATTGCGGTAGCCATTTTTTATTGGTGGAAGAAGCCATACTATCTGGAGAGAACCATCAATGAGTATTGACCTTCAACAGCAAAAATGGTAATCCTTGTCAATTTTAAAGATATCCGTCAAATGCACCTCATAATCTCACAATCTCAGTCATTGTTAGTGTTGACAAGCTATTTATCCCTGTAGATAAACTACTTAAACCACTTGACCACCAACAACCCAGTATATCAATCTGTGTTATTAATTTCATGTAGTTATACATACATGTACCTGCTTTTTAAGCATTCCCATGCTTATGCTGCAGACAAAGGTTTTTCACCCATGTGTACAGCTTATTTTTCTGTTTCTTCTCTCTGTGACCATACCTGTCACCTTCCTTCAAAATTGGCAGGTCATACTCGGAACCAACAATCTAATAATGAAATTGAAAATTAAAATTTTAAATACATTTTACAAAATTGCCTCACTGTCTCAAAACACATTATCACAACTACTTAGTACATGTAGTATAACTAGAGATTCAGTGTATATAATGTGCGAATCCTGAAATACCGTTTTTACTGTATCCGTTATGAATTTTTAATGTAGAATGATAAATAAACAGACGACAAATTCAAGATTTTTGAATAAAATCAGAAATAATATATAATATGTACTGTTTTAATAAAGTCATGATATAGTCCAGAGATGCGGACAGGTTTTCATTGCTCATACTGCATGATCCAGGTTTAAAATTGATACACAAATGTACCTTTTAACATAATTATTAATGTTGTATAACTTAAGGTAGCACAATACAAAGTTTTGTCATTCCCAAACAGACAACTTTCAACTGATGTAGTTCATTCCATCCTTCTTTATATTTTATAAATGAGGTACCAAAAGAAAGAAGAAAGATTAGTCTTTCAAATTGTGATAATTTCATTATGACATAATTATTACATAATTAATTATTATGTAATTATTGTTACAGGATAAATCATCTGACTGTGATAGATTGACTCTGACACTATGTCTATTGGCCAAAGTACCACTAGTACAGGATAAATCATCTGACTGTGACAGATTTACTCTGACGCCATTTCTATTGGTCAAGGTATCATTATTGTTATAGGATAAATCATCTGACTGTGATAGATTGACTCTGACACCATGTCTATAGGTCACAGTATCATTATTGTTACGGGATAAATAATCTGACTGTGATAGATTGACTCTGACACCATGTCTATAGGTCACAGTATCATTATTATTACGGGATAAATCATCTGACTGTGATAGATTGACTCTGGCACCATTTCTATTGGTAAAGGTATCATTACTTGTACAGGATAAATCATCGGACTGTGATAGATTGATTCTGACACTATGTCTATTGGCCACCAGTACCACTAGTGGTACAGGATAAATCATCTAACTGTGATATCTTTACTCTGACGCCATTTCTTTTGGTCAAGGTATCATTATTGTTACAGGATAAATCTTCTGACTGTGATAGATTGACTCTAACACCATGTCTATAGGACACAGTATCATTATTGTTACAAGATAAATCATCTGACTGTGATAGATTTAGTCTGACGCCATTTCTATTGGTCAAGGTATCATTATTGTTACGGGATAAATCATATGACTGTGATAGATTAACTCTGACATCATGTCTATAGGTCAGAGTATCATTATTGTAACAGGATATATCATCTGACTGTAATAGATTGACTCTGACACTATGTCTATTGGCCACAGTAGCACTGGTGGTACAGGATAAATCATCTGACTATGATATGTTTACTCTGACGCCATTTCTTTTGGTCAAGATATCATTATTGTTACAGGATAAATCATCGGACTGTGATAGATTGACCCTGACACCATGTCTATAGGTCACAGTATCATTATTGTTACGGGATAAATCATCTGACTGTGATAGATTGACTCTTACACCATGTCTATAGGTCACAGTATCATTATTATTGCGGGATAAATCATCTGACTGTGATAAATTGACTCTAACACCATGTCTATAGGCCAGAGTACCATTATTGCTACAAAATAAATCATCGGACTGTGATAGATTGATTCTGACACCATGTCTATAGGTCACAGTATCATTATTGTTACGGGATAAATCATCTGACTGTGATAGATTGACTATGTCACCATGTCTATAGGACACAGTACCATTTTTGTTACAGGATAAATCATCTGACTGTGATAGATTGACTCTGACACTATGTCTATAGGTCAAAGTATCATTATTGTTACAGGATAAATCATCTGACTGCGATAGATTGACTCTGACACTATGTCTGTTGGCCACAGTACCACTAGTGGTACAGGATAAATCATCTGACTGTGATAGATTTACCGTGACGCCATTTCTATTGGTCAAGGTATCATTATTGTTAAAGGATGAATCATCTGACTGTGATAGATTGACTCTGACACCATGTCTATAGATCACAGGGCCATTATTGTTACGGGATAAATAATCTGACTGTGATATATTGACTCTGACACCATGTCTATAGGTCACAGTATCGTTATTATTACGGGATAAATCATCTGACTGTGATAGATTGACTCTGACACCATTTCTATTGGTCACAGTATCATTATTGTTATAGGATAAATCATCTGACTGTGATAGATTGTCTCTGACATCATGTCTATAGGTGACAATATCATTATTGCTACAAGATAAATCATCTGACTGTGATAGATTAACTCTGACACCATGTTTATAGGTCACAGTATCATTATTATTACAGGATATATCATCTGACTGTGATATATTGACTCTGAAACTATGTCTATTGGCCACAGTACCACTAGTGGTACAGGATAAATCATCTGACTGTGATAGATTTACTCTGACGCCATTTCTTTTGGTTAAGGTATCATTATTGTTACAGGATAAATCATCTGACTGTGATAGATTGACTCTGACACCATGTATATAGGTCACAGTATCATTATTGTTATAGGATAAATCATCGACTGTGATAGATTGACTCTGACACTATGTCTATAGGTCACAGTATCATTATTGTTACAAGATAAATCATCTGACTGTGATAGATTGATTCTGACACTATGTCTATAGGTCACAGTATCATTATTGTTACAGGATAAATCATCTGACTGTAATATATTGACTCTGACATCATGTCTATAGGTAACAGAATCATTATTGTTACAGGATAAATCTTCTGACTGTGATGGATTGACTCTGACACTATGTCTATTGGCCACAGTATCACTAGTGGTAGAGGATAAATCATCTGACTGTGACAGATTTGCTCTGACGCCATGTCTATAGGTCACAGTATTATCATTGTTACGGGATAAATAATCTGACTGTGATAGATTGACTCTGACACCATGTCTATAGGTCACAGTATCATTATTATTACGGGATAAATCAACTGACAGTGATAGATTGACTCTGACACCACGTCTCTAGGTCACAGTACCATTTTGTTACAGGATAAATCATCTGACTGTGATAGATTGACTATGGCACGATGTCTATAGGCCACAGTACCATTTTTGTTACAGGATAAATCATCTGACTGTTATAGATTGACTCTGACACTATGTCTATAGGTCACAGTATCCTTATTGTTACAGGATAAATCATCTGACTGTGATAGATTGATTCTGACACTATGTCTATAGGTCACAGTATCCTTATTGTTACAGGATAAATCATCTGACTGTGATAGATTGATTCTGACACTATGTCTATAGGTCACAGTATCATTATTGTTACAGGATAAATCATCTGACTGTGATAGATTGACTCTGACACTATGTATATTGGCCACAGTACCACTAGTGGTACAAGATAAATCATCTGACTGTGATAGATTTACTTTGACACCATTTCTATTGGTCAAAGTATCATTATTGTTACAGGATAAATAATCTGACGGTGATAGATTGATTCTGACACCATGTCTATATGTCACAGTATCATTATTGTTACGGGATAAATCATCTGACTGTGATAGATTGACTCTTACTCCATGTTTATAGGTCACAGTATCATTATTAATACGGGATAAATCATCTGACTGTGATAAATTGACTGTGACACTATGTCTATAGGCGACAGTACCATTTTGTTACAGGATAAATCATCTGACTGTGATAGATTGACTATAGCACGATGTCTATAGGCCACAGTACCATTTTTCTTACAGGATAAATCATCTGACTGTTATAGATTGACTCTGACACTATGTCTATAGGTCACAGTATCCTTATTGTTACAGGGTAAATCATCTGACTGTGATAAATTGATTTTGATACTATGTCTTTAGGTCACAGTATCATTATTAATACAGGATAAATCATCTGACTGTGATAGATTGACTCTGACAGTATGTCTATAAGTCACAGTATCATTATTGCTACAGGATAAATCATCTGACTGTGATACATTGACTCTGACACTATGTATATTGGCCAAAGTACCATTATTGGTACAAGATAAATCATCTGACTGTGATAGATTTACTCTGCCACCATTTCTATTGGTCAAGGTATCATTATTGTTACAGGATAAATCATCGGACTGTGATAGATTGATTCTGACACTATGTCTATAGGTCACAGTATCATTATTGTTACAGGATAAATCATCTGACTGTGATGGATTGTCTCTGACATCATGTCTATAGGTGACAGTATCATTATTGTTACAGGATAAATCATATGATTGTGATAGATTGACTCTGACGCCATGTCTATAGGTCACAGTATCATTATTGTTACAGGATATATCATCTGACTGTGATAGATTGACTCTGACACTATGTCTATTGGCCACAGTACCACTAGTGGTACAGGATAAATCATCTGACTGTGATATAATTACTCTGACGCCTTTTCTTTTGGTCAAGGTATCATTATTGTTACAGGATAAATCATCTGACTGTGATAGATTGACTCTGACACCATGTCTATAGGTCACAGTATCATTATTGTTACGGGATAAATCATCTGACTGTGATAGATTGACTCTTACACCATGTCTATAGGTCACAGTTTCATTATTATTACGGGATAAATCATCTGACTGTGATAAATTGACTTTGACACTATGTCTATAGGCCACAGTACCATTATTGCAACAGGATAAATCACCTGACTGTGATAGATTGACTATGACACCACGCCTATAGGCCACAGTGCCATTTTTGTTACAGAATAAATCATTTGATTGTCATGGATTGACTATGACACCATATCTATAGGCCACAGTACCATTTTTGTTACAGGATAAATCATCTGACTGTGATAGATTGAGTCTGATACTATGTCTATAGGTCAAAGTATCATTATTGTTACAGGATAAATCATCTGACTGTGATAGATTGATTCTGACACTATGTCTATGGGTCACATTATCATCATTGTTACAGGATAAATCGTCTGACTGTGATAGATTGACTCTGACATCATGTCTATAGGTGACAGTATCATTACCGTTACAGGATAAATCATCTGACTGTGATAGATTGACCCTGACACCATGTCTATAGGTCACAGTATCATTACCGTTACAAGATAAATCATCTGACTGTGATAGATTGACTCTGACACTATGTTTATTGGCCACAGAAGCACTAGTGGTACAGGATAAATCATCTGACTGTGACAGATTTACTCTGACGCCATTAGTATTGGTCAAGATATCATTATTGTTATAGGAGAAATCATCTGACTGTGATAGATTGACTCTGACACCATGTATATAGGTCACAGTATCATTATTGTTACGGGATTAATAATCTGACTGTGATAGATTGACTCTGACACCATGTCTATAGTTCACAGTATCATTATTATTACGGGATAAATCATCTGACTGTGATAGATTGACTCTGACACCATTTCTATTGGTCAAAGTATCATTATTAATACAGGACAAATCATCGGACTGTGATAAATTGCTTCTGACACTATGTCTATAGGTCACAGTATCATTAGTGTTATAGGATAAATCATCTGACTGTGATAGATTGTCTCTGACATCATGTGTGTAGGTGACAGTATCATTATTGTTACAGGATAAATCATCTGACTGTGATAGATTAACTCTGACATCATGTCTATAGGTGACAGTATCAATACCGTTACAGGATAAATCATCTGACTGTGATAGATTGACCCTGACACCATGTCTATAGGTCACAGTATCATTACCGTTACAAGATAAATCATCTGACTGTGATAGATTGACTCTGACACTATGTTTATTGGCCACAGAAGCACTAGTGGTACAGGATAAATCAACTGACTGTGACAGATTTACTCTGACGCCATTAGTATTGGTCAAGATATCATTATTGTTATAGGATAAATCATCTGACTGTGATAGATTGACTCTGACACCATGTATATAGGTCACAGTATCATTATTGTTACGGGATTAATAATCTGACTGTGATAGATTGACTCTGACACCATGTCTATAGTTCACAGTATCATTATTATTACGGGATAAATCATCTGACTGTGATAGATTGACTCTGACACCATTTCTATTGGTCAAAGTATCATTATTAATACAGGACAAATCATCGGACTGTGATAAATTGCTTCTGACACTATGTCTATAGGTCACAGTATCATTAGTGTTATAGGATAAATCATCTGACTGTGATAGATTGTCTCTGACATCATGTGTGTAGGTGACAGTATCATTATTGTTACAGGATAAATCATCTGACTGTGATAGATTAACTCTGACATCATGTCTATAGGTCACACTATCATTATTGTTACAGGATATATCATCTGACTGTGATAGATTGACTCTGACACTATGTCTATTGGCCGCTGTACCACTAGTGGTACAGGATAAATCATCTGACTGTGATATATTTACTCTGACGCCATTTCTTTTGGTCAAGGTATCATTATTGTTACAGGATAAATCATCTGATTGTGATAGATTGACTCTGACACCATGTCTATAGGTCACAGTATCATTATTGTTATAGGATAAATCATCGGACTGTGATAGATTGACTCTGACACTATGTCTCTAGGTCACAGTATCATTATTGTTACAAGATAAATCATCTGACTGTGATAAATTGATTCTGACCCTATGTCTATAGGTCACAGTATCATTATTGTTACAGGATAAATTATCTGACTGTGATAGATTGACTATGACAGTATGTCTATAGGTCACAGTATCATTATT
>NW_027468073.1:0-60248 GCF_965363235.1 Mytilus galloprovincialis
TAGATGTATGCTTTGTTGTAACAACTTTCGGCATTTAGCACACTCCCGGGAATCTATGACAGTCTGAAAAGTCACTTCCGTTTAATGAATTGTGGACAAACTATGCATGCGACCCCCAATAAATAGCTGCAGAAAGTTAGCATACTGCCAGGGCAACTCACTAATAACACTAAAGTTGTGCTCAGCCGATAAACTCGCCGGTATTTTTGAAAAAACGGAGAAAACGATAAGACCCCATAACGTTAGCGGATAGCGTCATTTTGTTAACGTAATCGTAAACGTGCACACCTTAGATGGACAGACGTTGCGGCCACAATATTTGAGCCACATATAAAAAATTGACATCGACTTGTAGCACAGGAACAGGGCAACAAATCCATAACAGTAGATGTATGCTTTGTTGTAACAACTTTCGGCATTTAGCACACTCCCGGGAATCTATGACAGTCTGAAAAGTCACTTCCGTTTAATGAATTGTGGACAAACTATGCATGCGACCCCCAATAAATAGCTGCAGAAAGTTAGCATACTGCCAGGGCAACTCACTAATAACACTAAAGTTGTGCTCAGCCGATAAACTCGCCGGTATTTTTGAAAAAACGGAGAAAACGATAAGACCCCATAACGTTAGCGGATAGCGTCATTTTGTTAACGTAATCGTAAACGTGCACACCTTAGATGGACAGACGTTGCGGCCACAATATTTGAGCCACATATAAAAAATTGACATCGACTTGTAGCACAGGAACAGGGCAACAAATCCATAACAGTAGATGTATGCTTTGTTGTAACAACTTTCGGCATTTAGCACACTCCCGGGAATCTATGACAGTCTGAAAAGTCACTTCCGTTTAATGAATTGTGGACAAACTATGCATGCGACCCCCAATAAATAGCTGCAGAAAGTTAGCATACTGCCAGGGCAACTCACTAATAACACTAAAGTTGTGCTCAGCCGATAAACTCGCCGGTATTTTTGAAAAAACGGAGAAAACGATAAGACCCCATAACGTTAGCGGATAGCGTCATTTTGTTAACGTAATCGTAAACGTGCACACCTTAGATGGACAGACGTTGCGGCCACAATATTTGAGCCACATATAAAAAATTGACATCGACTTGTAGCACAGGAACAGGGCAACAAATCCATAACAGTAGATGTATGCTTTGTTGTAACAACTTTCGGCATTTAGCACACTCCCGGGAATCTATGACAGTCTGAAAAGTCACTTCCGTTTAATGAATTGTGGACAAACTATGCATGCGACCCCCAATAAATAGCTGCAGAAAGTTAGCATACTGCCAGGGCAACTCACTAATAACACTAAAGTTGTGCTCAGCCGATAAACTCGCCGGTATTTTTGAAAAAACGGAGAAAACGATAAGACCCCATAACGTTAGCGGATAGCGTCATTTTGTTAACGTAATCGTAAACGTGCACACCTTAGATGGACAGACGTTGCGGCCACAATATTTGAGCCACATATAAAAAATTGACATCGACTTGTAGCACAGGAACAGGGCAACAAATCCATAACAGTAGATGTATGCTTTGTTGTAACAACTTTCGGCATTTAGCACACTCCCGGGAATCTATGACAGTCTGAAAAGTCACTTCCGTTTAATGAATTGTGGACAAACTATGCATGCGACCCCCAATAAATAGCTGCAGAAAGTTAGCATACTGCCAGGGCAACTCACTAATAACACTAAAGTTGTGCTCAGCCGATAAACTCGCCGGTATTTTTGAAAAAACGGAGAAAACGATAAGACCCCATAACGTTAGCGGATAGCGTCATTTTGTTAACGTAATCGTAAACGTGCACACCTTAGATGGACAGACGTTGCGGCCACAATATTTGAGCCACATATAAAAAATTGACATCGACTTGTAGCACAGGAACAGGGCAACAAATCCATAACAGTAGATGTATGCTTTGTTGTAACAACTTTCGGCATTTAGCACACTCCCGGGAATCTATGACAGTCTGAAAAGTCACTTCCGTTTAATGAATTGTGGACAAACTATGCATGCGACCCCCAATAAATAGCTGCAGAAAGTTAGCATACTGCCAGGGCAACTCACTAATAACACTAAAGTTGTGCTCAGCCGATAAACTCGCCGGTATTTTTGAAAAAACGGAGAAAACGATAAGACCCCATAACGTTAGCGGATAGCGTCATTTTGTTAACGTAATCGTAAACGTGCACACCTTAGATGGACAGACGTTGCGGCCACAATATTTGAGCCACATATAAAAAATTGACATCGACTTGTAGCACAGGAACAGGGCAACAAATCCATAACAGTAGATGTATGCTTTGTTGTAACAACTTTCGGCATTTAGCACACTCCCGGGAATCTATGACAGTCTGAAAAGTCACTTCCGTTTAATGAATTGTGGACAAACTATGCATGCGACCCCCAATAAATAGCTGCAGAAAGTTAGCATACTGCCAGGGCAACTCACTAATAACACTAAAGTTGTGCTCAGCCGATAAACTCGCCGGTATTTTTGAAAAAACGGAGAAAACGATAAGACCCCATAACGTTAGCGGATAGCGTCATTTTGTTAACGTAATCGTAAACGTGCACACCTTAGATGGACAGACGTTGCGGCCACAATATTTGAGCCACATATAAAAAATTGACATCGACTTGTAGCACAGGAACAGGGCAACAAATCCATAACAGTAGATGTATGCTTTGTTGTAACAACTTTCGGCATTTAGCACACTCCCGGGAATCTATGACAGTCTGAAAAGTCACTTCCGTTTAATGAATTGTGGACAAACTATGCATGCGACCCCCAATAAATAGCTGCAGAAAGTTAGCATACTGCCAGGGCAACTCACCAATAACACTAAAGTTGTGCTCAGCCGATAAACTCGCCGGTATTTTTGAAAAAACGGAGAAAACGATAAGACCCCATAACGTTAGCGGATAGCGTCATTTTGTTAACGTAATCGTAAACGTGCACACCTTAGATGGACAGACGTTGCGGCCACAATATTTGAGCCACATATAAAAAATTGACATCGACTTGTAGCACAGGAACAGGGCAACAAATCCATAACAGTAGATGTATGCTTTGTTGTAACAACTTTCGGCATTTAGCACACTCCCGGGAATCTATGACAGTCTGAAAAGTCACTTCCGTTTAATGAATTGTGGACAAACTATGCATGCGACCCCCAATAAATAGCTGCAGAAAGTTAGCATACTGCCAGGGCAACTCACTAATAACACTAAAGTTGTGCTCAGCCGATAAACTCGCCGGTATTTTTGAAAAAACGGAGAAAACGATAAGACCCCATAACGTTAGCGGATAGCGTCATTTTGTTAACGTAATCGTAAACGTGCACACCTTAGATGGACAGACGTTGCGGCCACAATATTTGAGCCACATATAAAAAATTGACATCGACTTGTAGCACAGGAACAGGGCAACAAATCCATAACAGTAGATGTATGCTTTGTTGTAACAACTTTCGGCATTTAGCACACTCCCGGGAATCTATGACAGTCTGAAAAGTCACTTCCGTTTAATGAATTGTGGACAAACTATGCATGCGACCCCCAATAAATAGCTGCAGAAAGTTAGCATACTGCCAGGGCAACTCACTAATAACACTAAAGTTGTGCTCAGCCGATAAACTCGCCGGTATTTTTGAAAAAACGGAGAAAACGATAAGACCCCATAACGTTAGCGGATAGCGTCATTTTGTTAACGTAATCGTAAACGTGCACACCTTAGATGGACAGACGTTGCGGCCACAATATTTGAGCCACATATAAAAAATTGACATCGACTTGTAGCACAGGAACAGGGCAACAAATCCATAACAGTAGATGTATGCTTTGTTGTAACAACTTTCGGCATTTAGCACACTCCCGGGAATCTATGACAGTCTGAAAAGTCACTTCCGTTTAATGAATTGTGGACAAACTATGCATGCGACCCCCAATAAATAGCTGCAGAAAGTTAGCATACTGCCAGGGCAACTCACTAATAACACTAAAGTTGTGCTCAGCCGATAAACTCGCCGGTATTTTTGAAAAAACGGAGAAAACGATAAGACCCCATAACGTTAGCGGATAGCGTCATTTTGTTAACGTAATCGTAAACGTGCACACCTTAGATGGACAGACGTTGCGGCCACAATATTTGAGCCACATATAAAAAATTGACATCGACTTGTAGCACAGGAACAGGGCAACAAATCCATAACAGTAGATGTATGCTTTGTTGTAACAACTTTCGGCATTTAGCACACTCCCGGGAATCTATGACAGTCTGAAAAGTCACTTCCGTTTAATGAATTGTGGACAAACTATGCATGCGACCCCCAATAAATAGCTGCAGAAAGTTAGCATACTGCCAGGGCAACTCACTAATAACACTAAAGTTGTGCTCAGCCGATAAACTCGCCGGTATTTTTGAAAAAACGGAGAAAACGATAAGACCCCATAACGTTAGCGGATAGCGTCATTTTGTTAACGTAATCGTAAACGTGCACACCTTAGATGGACAGACGTTGCGGCCACAATATTTGAGCCACATATAAAAAATTGACATCGACTTGTAGCACAGGAACAGGGCAACAAATCCATAACAGTAGATGTATGCTTTGTTGTAACAACTTTCGGCATTTAGCACACTCCCGGGAATCTATGACAGTCTGAAAAGTCACTTCCGTTTAATGAATTGTGGACAAACTATGCATGCGACCCCCAATAAATAGCTGCAGAAAGTTAGCATACTGCCAGGGCAACTCACTAATAACACTAAAGTTGTGCTCAGCCGATAAACTCGCCGGTATTTTTGAAAAAACGGAGAAAACGATAAGACCCCATAACGTTAGCGGATAGCGTCATTTTGTTAACGTAATCGTAAACGTGCACACCTTAGATGGACAGACGTTGCGGCCACAATATTTGAGCCACATATAAAAAATTGACATCGACTTGTAGCACAGGAACAGGGCAACAAATCCATAACAGTAGATGTATGCTTTGTTGTAACAACTTTCGGCATTTAGCACACTCCCGGGAATCTATGACAGTCTGAAAAGTCACTTCCGTTTAATGAATTGTGGACAAACTATGCATGCGACCCCCAATAAATAGCTGCAGAAAGTTAGCATACTGCCAGGGCAACTCACTAATAACACTAAAGTTGTGCTCAGCCGATAAACTCGCCGGTATTTTTGAAAAAACGGAGAAAACGATAAGACCCCATAACGTTAGCGGATAGCGTCATTTTGTTAACGTAATCGTAAACGTGCACACCTTAGATGGACAGACGTTGCGGCCACAATATTTGAGCCACATATAAAAAATTGACATCGACTTGTAGCACAGGAACAGGGCAACAAATCCATAACAGTAGATGTATGCTTTGTTGTAACAACTTTCGGCATTTAGCACACTCCCGGGAATCTATGACAGTCTGAAAAGTCACTTCCGTTTAATGAATTGTGGACAAACTATGCATGCGACCCCCAATAAATAGCTGCAGAAAGTTAGCATACTGCCAGGGCAACTCACTAATAACACTAAAGTTGTGCTCAGCCGATAAACTCGCCGGTATTTTTGAAAAAACGGAGAAAACGATAAGACCCCATAACGTTAGCGGATAGCGTCATTTTGTTAACGTAATCGTAAACGTGCACACCTTAGATGGACAGACGTTGCGGCCACAATATTTGAGCCACATATAAAAAATTGACATCGACTTGTAGCACAGGAACAGGGCAACAAATCCATAACAGTAGATGTATGCTTTGTTGTAACAACTTTCGGCATTTAGCACACTCCCGGGAATCTATGACAGTCTGAAAAGTCACTTCCGTTTAATGAATTGTGGACAAACTATGCATGCGACCCCCAATAAATAGCTGCAGAAAGTTAGCATACTGCCAGGGCAACTCACTAATAACACTAAAGTTGTGCTCAGCCGATAAACTCGCCGGTATTTTTGAAAAAACGGAGAAAACGATAAGACCCCATAACGTTAGCGGATAGCGTCATTTTGTTAACGTAATCGTAAACGTGCACACCTTAGATGGACAGACGTTGCGGCCACAATATTTGAGCCACATATAAAAAATTGACATCGACTTGTAGCACAGGAACAGGGCAACAAATCCATAACAGTAGATGTATGCTTTGTTGTAACAACTTTCGGCATTTAGCACACTCCCGGGAATCTATGACAGTCTGAAAAGTCACTTCCGTTTAATGAATTGTGGACAAACTATGCATGCGACCCCCAATAAATAGCTGCAGAAAGTTAGCATACTGCCAGGGCAACTCACTAATAACACTAAAGTTGTGCTCAGCCGATAAACTCGCCGGTATTTTTGAAAAAACGGAGAAAACGATAAGACCCCATAACGTTAGCGGATAGCGTCATTTTGTTAACGTAATCGTAAACGTGCACACCTTAGATGGACAGACGTTGCGGCCACAATATTTGAGCCACATATAAAAAATTGACATCGACTTGTAGCACAGGAACAGGGCAACAAATCCATAACAGTAGATGTATGCTTTGTTGTAACAACTTTCGGCATTTAGCACACTCCCGGGAATCTATGACAGTCTGAAAAGTCACTTCCGTTTAATGAATTGTGGACAAACTATGCATGCGACCCCCAATAAATAGCTGCAGAAAGTTAGCATACTGCCAGGGCAACTCACTAATAACACTTAAGTTGTGCTCAGCCGATAAACTCGCCGGTATTTTTGAAAAAACGGAGAAAACGATAAGACCCCATAACGTTAGCGGATAGCGTCATTTTGTTAACGTAATCGTAAACGTGCACACCTTAGATGGACAGACGTTGCGGCCACAATATTTGAGCCACATATAAAAAATTGACATCGACTTGTAGCACAGGAACAGGGCAACAAATCCATAACAGTAGATGTATGCTTTGTTGTAACAACTTTCGGCATTTAGCACACTCCCGGGAATCTATGACAGTCTGAAAAGTCACTTCCGTTTAATGAATTGTGGACAAACTATGCATGCGACCCCCAATAAATAGCTGCAGAAAGTTAGCAATACTGCCAGGGCAACTCACTAATAACACTTAAGTTGTGCTCAGCCGATAAACTCGCCGGTATTTTTGAAAAAACGGAGAAAACGATAAGACCCCATAACGTTAGCGGATAGCGTCATTTTGTTAACGTAATCGTAAACGTGCACACCTTAGATGGACAGACGTTGCGGCCACAATATTTGAGCCACATATAAAAAATTGACATCGACTTGTAGCACAGGAACAGGGCAACAAATCCATAACAGTAGATGTATGCTTTGTTGTAACAACTTTCGGCATTTAGCACACTCCCGGGAATCTATGACAGTCTGAAAAGTCACTTCCGTTTAATGAATTGTGGACAAACTATGCATGCGACCCCCAATAAATAGCTGCAGAAAGTTAGCATACTGCCAGGGCAACTCACTAATAACACTAAAGTTGTGCTCAGCCGATAAACTCGCCGGTATTTTTGAAAAAACGGAGAAAACGATAAGACCCCATAACGTTAGCGGATAGCGTCATTTTGTTAACGTAATCGTAAACGTGCACACCTTAGATGGACAGACGTTGCGGCCACAATATTTGAGCCACATATAAAAAATTGACATCGACTTGTAGCACAGGAACAGGGCAACAAATCCATAACAGTAGATGTATGCTTTGTTGTAACAACTTTCGGCATTTAGCACACTCCCGGGAATCTATGACAGTCTGAAAAGTCACTTCCGTTTAATGAATTGTGGACAAACTATGCATGCGACCCCCAATAAATAGCTGCAGAAAGTTAGCATACTGCCAGGGCAACTCACTAATAACACTAAAGTTGTGCTCAGCCGATAAACTCGCCGGTATTTTTGAAAAAACGGAGAAAACGATAAGACCCCATAACGTTAGCGGATAGCGTCATTTTGTTAACGTAATCGTAAACGTGCACACCTTAGATGGACAGACGTTGCGGCCACAATATTTGAGCCACATATAAAAAATTGACATCGACTTGTAGCACAGGAACAGGGCAACAAATCCATAACAGTAGATGTATGCTTTGTTGTAACAACTTTCGGCATTTAGCACACTCCCGGGAATCTATGACAGTCTGAAAAGTCACTTCCGTTTAATGAATTGTGGACAAACTATGCATGCGACCCCCAATAAATAGCTGCAGAAAGTTAGCATACTGCCAGGGCAACTCACTAATAACACTAAAGTTGTGCTCAGCCGATAAACTCGCCGGTATTTTTGAAAAAACGGAGAAAACGATAAGACCCCATAACGTTAGCGGATAGCGTCATTTTGTTAACGTAATCGTAAACGTGCACACCTTAGATGGACAGACGTTGCGGCCACAATATTTGAGCCACATATAAAAAATTGACATCGACTTGTAGCACAGGAACAGGGCAACAAATCCATAACAGTAGATGTATGCTTTGTTGTAACAACTTTCGGCATTTAGCACACTCCCGGGAATCTATGACAGTCTGAAAAGTCACTTCCGTTTAATGAATTGTGGACAAACTATGCATGCGACCCCCAATAAATAGCTGCAGAAAGTTAGCATACTGCCAGGGCAACTCACTAATAACACTAAAGTTGTGCTCAGCCGATAAACTCGCCGGTATTTTTGAAAAAACGGAGAAAACGATAAGACCCCATAACGTTAGCGGATAGCGTCATTTTGTTAACGTAATCGTAAACGTGCACACCTTAGATGGACAGACGTTGCGGCCACAATATTTGAGCCACATATAAAAAATTGACATCGACTTGTAGCACAGGAACAGGGCAACAAATCCATAACAGTAGATGTATGCTTTGTTGTAACAACTTTCGGCATTTAGCACACTCCCGGGAATCTATGACAGTCTGAAAAGTCACTTCCGTTTAATGAATTGTGGACAAACTATGCATGCGACCCCCAATAAATAGCTGCAGAAAGTTAGCATACTGCCAGGGCAACTCACTAATAACACTAAAGTTGTGCTCAGCCGATAAACTCGCCGGTATTTTTGAAAAAACGGAGAAAACGATAAGACCCCATAACGTTAGCGGATAGCGTCATTTTGTTAACGTAATCGTAAACGTGCACACCTTAGATGGACAGACGTTGCGGCCACAATATTTGAGCCACATATAAAAAATTGACATCGACTTGTAGCACAGGAACAGGGCAACAAATCCATAACAGTAGATGTATGCTTTGTTGTAACAACTTTCGGCATTTAGCACACTCCCGGGAATCTATGACAGTCTGAAAAGTCACTTCCGTTTAATGAATTGTGGACAAACTATGCATGCGACCCCCAATAAATAGCTGCAGAAAGTTAGCATACTGCCAGGGCAACTCACTAATAACACTAAAGTTGTGCTCAGCCGATAAACTCGCCGGTATTTTTGAAAAAACGGAGAAAACGATAAGACCCCATAACGTTAGCGGATAGCGTCATTTTGTTAACGTAATCGTAAACGTGCACACCTTAGATGGACAGACGTTGCGGCCACAATATTTGAGCCACATATAAAAAATTGACATCGACTTGTAGCACAGGAACAGGGCAACAAATCCATAACAGTAGATGTATGCTTTGTTGTAACAACTTTCGGCATTTAGCACACTCCCGGGAATCTATGACAGTCTGAAAAGTCACTTCCGTTTAATGAATTGTGGACAAACTATGCATGCGACCCCCAATAAATAGCTGCAGAAAGTTAGCATACTGCCAGGGCAACTCACTAATAACACTAAAGTTGTGCTCAGCCGATAAACTCGCCGGTATTTTTGAAAAAACGGAGAAAACGATAAGACCCCATAACGTTAGCGGATAGCGTCATTTTGTTAACGTAATCGTAAACGTGCACACCTTAGATGGACAGACGTTGCGGCCACAATATTTGAGCCACATATAAAAAATTGACATCGACTTGTAGCACAGGAACAGGGCAACAAATCCATAACAGTAGATGTATGCTTTGTTGTAACAACTTTCGGCATTTAGCACACTCCCGGGAATCTATGACAGTCTGAAAAGTCACTTCCGTTTAATGAATTGTGGACAAACTATGCATGCGACCCCCAATAAATAGCTGCAGAAAGTTAGCATACTGCCAGGGCAACTCACTAATAACACTAAAGTTGTGCTCAGCCGATAAACTCGCCGGTATTTTTGAAAAAACGGAGAAAACGATAAGACCCCATAACGTTAGCGGATAGCGTCATTTTGTTAACGTAATCGTAAACGTGCACACCTTAGATGGACAGACGTTGCGGCCACAATATTTGAGCCACATATAAAAAATTGACATCGACTTGTAGCACAGGAACAGGGCAACAAATCCATAACAGTAGATGTATGCTTTGTTGTAACAACTTTCGGCATTTAGCACACTCCCGGGAATCTATGACAGTCTGAAAAGTCACTTCCGTTTAATGAATTGTGGACAAACTATGCATGCGACCCCCAATAAATAGCTGCAGAAAGTTAGCATACTGCCAGGGCAACTCACTAATAACACTAAAGTTGTGCTCAGCCGATAAACTCGCCGGTATTTTTGAAAAAACGGAGAAAACGATAAGACCCCATAACGTTAGCGGATAGCGTCATTTTGTTAACGTAATCGTAAACGTGCACACCTTAGATGGACAGACGTTGCGGCCACAATATTTGAGCCACATATAAAAAATTGACATCGACTTGTAGCACAGGAACAGGGCAACAAATCCATAACAGTAGATGTATGCTTTGTTGTAACAACTTTCGGCATTTAGCACACTCCCGGGAATCTATGACAGTCTGAAAAGTCACTTCCGTTTAATGAATTGTGGACAAACTATGCATGCGACCCCCAATAAATAGCTGCAGAAAGTTAGCATACTGCCAGGGCAACTCACTGATAACACTAAAGTTGTGCTCAGCCGATAAACTCGCCGGTATTTTTGAAAAAACGGAGAAAACGATAAGACCCCATAACGTTAGCGGATAGCGTCATTTTGTTAACGTAATCGTAAACGTGCACACCTTAGATGGATAGACGTTGCGGCCACAATATTTGAGCCACATATAAAAAATTGACATCGACTTGTAGCACAGGAACAGGGCAACAAATCCATAACAGTAGATGTATGCTTTGTTGTAACAACTTTCGGCATTTAGCACACTCCCGGGAATCTATGACAGTCTGAAAAGTCACTTCCGTTTAATGAATTGTGGACAAACTATGCATGCGACCCCCAATAAATAGCTGCAGAAAGTTAGCATACTGCCAGGGCAACTCACTAATAACACTAAAGTTGTGCTCAGCCGATAAACTCGCCGGTATTTTTGAAAAAACGGAGAAAACGATAAGACCCCATAACGTTAGCGGATAGCGTCATTTTGTTAACGTAATCGTAAACGTGCACACCTTAGATGGACAGACGTTGCGGCCACAATATTTGAGCCACATATAAAAAATTGACATCGACTTGTAGCACAGGAACAGGGCAACAAATCCATAACAGTAGATGTATGCTTTGTTGTAACAACTTTCGGCATTTAGCACACTCCCGGGAATCTATGACAGTCTGAAAAGTCACTTCCGTTTAATGAATTGTGGACAAACTATGCATGCGACCCCCAATGAATAGCTGCAGAAAGTTAGCATACTGCCAGGGCAACTCACTAATAACACTAAAGTTGTGCTCAGCCGATAAACTCGCCGGTATTTTTGAAAAAACGGAGAAAACGATAAGACCCCATAACGTTAGCGGATAGCGTCATTTTGTTAACGTAATCGTAAACGTGCACACCTTAGATGGACAGACGTTGCGGCCACAATATTTGAGCCACATATAAAAAATTGACATCGACTTGTAGCACAGGAACAGGGCAACAAATCCATAACAGTAGATGTATGCTTTGTTGTAACAACTTTCGGCATTTAGCACACTCCCGGGAATCTATGACAGTCTGAAAAGTCACTTCCGTTTAATGAATTGTGGACAAACTATGCATGCGACCCCCAATAAATAGCTGCAGAAAGTTAGCATACTGCCAGGGCAACTCACTAATAACACTAAAGTTGTGCTCAGCCGATAAACTCGCCGGTATTTTTGAAAAAACGGAGAAAACGATAAGACCCCATAACGTTAGCGGATAGCGTCATTTTGTTAACGTAATCGTAAACGTGCACACCTTAGATGGACAGACGTTGCGGCCACAATATTTGAGCCACATATAAAAAATTGACATCGACTTGTAGCACAGGAACAGGGCAACAAATCCATAACAGTAGATGTATGCTTTGTTGTAACAACTTTCGGCATTTAGCACACTCCCGGGAATCTATGACAGTCTGAAAAGTCACTTCCGTTTAATGAATTGTGGACAAACTATGCATGCGACCCCCAATAAATAGCTGCAGAAAGTTAGCATTCTGCCAGGGCAACTCACTAATAACACTAAAGTTGTGCTCAGCCGATAAACTCGCCGGTATTTTTGAAAAAACGGAGAAAACGATAAGACCCCATAACGTTAGCGGATAGCGTCATTTTGTTAACGTAATCGTAAACGTGCACACCTTAGATGGACAGACGTTGCGGCCACAATATTTGAGCCACATATAAAAAATTGACATCGACTTGTAGCACAGGAACAGGGCAACAAATCCATAACAGTAGATGTATGCTTTGTTGTAACAACTTTCGGCATTTAGCACACTCCCGGGAATCTATGACAGTCTGAAAAGTCACTTCCGTTTAATGAATTGTGGACAAACTATGCATGCGACCCCCAATAAATAGCTGCAGAAAGTTAGCATACTGCCAGGGCAACTCACTAATAACACTAAAGTTGTGCTCAGCCGATAAACTCGCCGGTATTTTTGAAAAAACGGAGAAAACGATAAGACCCCATAACGTTAGCGGATAGCGTCATTTTGTTAACGTAATCGTAAACGTGCACACCTTAGATGGACAGACGTTGCGGCCACAATATTTGAGCCACATATAAAAAATTGACATCGACTTGTAGCACAGGAACAGGGCAACAAATCCATAACAGTAGATGTATGCTTTGTTGTAACAACTTTCGGCATTTAGCACACTCCCGGGAATCTATGACAGTCTGAAAAGTCACTTCCGTTTAATGAATTGTGGACAAACTATGCATGCGACCCCCAATAAATAGCTGCAGAAAGTTAGCATACTGCCAGGGCAACTCACTAATAACACTAAAGTTGTGCTCAGCCGATAAACTCGCCGGTATTTTTGAAAAAACGGAGAAAACGATAAGACCCCATAACGTTAGCGGATAGCGTCATTTTGTTAACGTAATCGTAAACGTGCACACCTTAGATGGACAGACGTTGCGGCCACAATATTTGAGCCACATATAAAAAATTGACATCGACTTGTAGCACAGGAACAGGGCAACAAATCCATAACAGTAGATGTATGCTTTGTTGTAACAACTTTCGGCATTTAGCACACTCCCGGGAATCTATGACAGTCTGAAAAGTCACTTCCGTTTAATGAATTGTGGACAAACTATGCATGCGACCCCCAATAAATAGCTGCAGAAAGTTAGCATACTGCCAGGGCAACTCACTAATAACACTAAAGTTGTGCTCAGCCGATAAACTCGCCGGTATTTTTGAAAAAACGGAGAAAACGATAAGACCCCATAACGTTAGCGGATAGCGTCATTTTGTTAACGTAATCGTAAACGTGCACACCTTAGATGGACAGACGTTGCGGCCACAATATTTGAGCCACATATAAAAAATTGACATCGACTTGTAGCACAGGAACAGGGCAACAAATCCATAACAGTAGATGTATGCTTTGTTGTAACAACTTTCGGCATTTAGCACACTCCCGGGAATCTATGACAGTCTGAAAAGTCACTTCCGTTTAATGAATTGTGGACAAACTATGCATGCGACCCCCAATAAATAGCTGCAGAAAGTTAGCATACTGCCAGGGCAACTCACTAATAACACTAAAGTTGTGCTCAGCCGATAAACTCGCCGGTATTTTTGAAAAAACGGAGAAAACGATAAGACCCCATAACGTTAGCGGATAGCGTCATTTTGTTAACGTAATCGTAAACGTGCACACCTTAGATGGACAGACGTTGCGGCCACAATATTTGAGCCACATATAAAAAATTGACATCGACTTGTAGCACAGGAACAGGGCAACAAATCCATAACAGTAGATGTATGCTTTGTTGTAACAACTTTCGGCATTTAGCACACTCCCGGGAATCTATGACAGTCTGAAAAGTCACTTCCGTTTAATGAATTGTGGACAAACTATGCATGCGACCCCCCAATAAATAGCTGCAGAAAGTTAGCATACTGCCAGGGCAACTCACTAATAACACTAAAGTTGTGCTCAGCCGATAAACTCGCCGGTATTTTTGAAAAAACGGAGAAAACGATAAGACCCCATAACGTTAGCGGATAGCGTCATTTTGTTAACGTAATCGTAAACGTGCACACCTTAGATGGACAGACGTTGCGGCCACAATATTTGAGCCACATATAAAAAATTGACATCGACTTGTAGCACAGGAACAGGGCAACAAATCCATAACAGTAGATGTATGCTTTGTTGTAACAACTTTCGGCATTTAGCACACTCCCGGGAATCTATGACAGTCTGAAAAGTCACTTCCGTTTAATGAATTGTGGACAAACTATGCATGCGACCCCCCAATAAATAGCTGCAGAAAGTTAGCATACTGCCAGGGCAACTCACTAATAACACTAAAGTTGTGCTCAGCCGATAAACTCGCCGGTATTTTTGAAAAAACGGAGAAAACGATAAGACCCCATAACGTTAGCGGATAGCGTCATTTTGTTAACGTAATCGTAAACGTGCACACCTTAGATGGACAGACGTTGCGGCCACAATATTTGAGCCACATATAAAAAATTGACATCGACTTGTAGCACAGGAACAGGGCAACAAATCCATAACAGTAGATGTATGCTTTGTTGTAACAACTTTCGGCATTTAGCACACTCCCGGGAATCTATGACAGTCTGAAAAGTCACTTCCGTTTAATGAATTGTGGACAAACTATGCAAGCGACCCCCCAATAAATAGCTGCAGAAAGTTAGCATACTGCCAGGGCAACTCACTAATAACACTAAAGTTGTGCTCAGCCGATAAACTCGCCGGTATTTTTGAAAAAACGGAGAAAACGATAAGACCCCATAACGTTAGCGGATAGCGTCATTTTGTTAACGTAATCGTAAACGTGCACACCTTAGATGGACAGACGTTGCGGCCACAATATTTGAGCCACATATAAAAAATTGACATCGACTTGTAGCACAGGAACAGGGCAACAAATCCATAACAGTAGATGTATGCTTTGTTGTAACAACTTTCGGCATTTAGCACACTCCCGGGAATCTATGACAGTCTGAAAAGTCACTTCCGTTTAATGAATTGTGGACAAACTATGCATGCGACCCCCAATAAATAGCTGCAGAAAGTTAGCATACTGCCAGGGCAACTCACTAATAACACTAAAGTTGTGCTCAGCCGATAAACTCGCCGGTATTTTTGAAAAAACGGAGAAAACGATAAGACCCCATAACGTTAGCGGATAGCGTCATTTTGTTAACGTAATCGTAAACGTGCACACCTTAGATGGACAGACGTTGCGGCCACAATATTTGAGCCACATATAAAAAATTGACATCGACTTGTAGCACAGGAACAGGGCAACAAATCCATAACAGTAGATGTATGCTTTGTTGTAACAACTTTCGGCATTTAGCACACTCCCGGGAATCTATGACAGTCTGAAAAGTCACTTCCGTTTAATGAATTGTGGACAAACTATGCATGCGACCCCCCAATAAATAGCTGCAGAAAGTTAGCATACTGCCAGGGCAACTCACTAATAACACTAAAGTTGTGCTCAGCCGATAAACTCGCCGGTATTTTTGAAAAAACGGAGAAAACGATAAGACCCCATAACGTTAGCGGATAGCGTCATTTTGTTAACGTAATCGTAAACGTGCACACCTTAGATGGACAGACGTTGCGGCCACAATATTTGAGCCACATATAAAAAATTGACATCGACTTGTAGCACAGGAACAGGGCAACAAATCCATAACAGTAGATGTATGCTTTGTTGTAACAACTTTCGGCATTTAGCACACTCCCGGGAATCTATGACAGTCTGAAAAGTCACTTCCGTTTAATGAATTGTGGACAAACTATGCATGCGACCCCCCAATAAATAGCTGCAGAAAGTTAGCATACTGCCAGGGCAACTCACTAATAACACTAAAGTTGTGCTCAGCCGATAAACTCGCCGGTATTTTTGAAAAAACGGAGAAAACGATAAGACCCCATAACGTTAGCGGATAGCGTCATTTTGTTAACGTAATCGTAAACGTGCACACCTTAGATGGACAGACGTTGCGGCCACAATATTTGAGCCACATATAAAAAATTGACATCGACTTGTAGCACAGGAACAGGGCAACAAATCCATAACAGTAGATGTATGCTTTGTTGTAACAACTTTCGGCATTTAGCACACTCCCGGGAATCTATGACAGTCTGAAAAGTCACTTCCGTTTAATGAATTGTGGACAAACTATGCAAGCGACCCCCCAATAAATAGCTGCAGAAAGTTAGCATACTGCCAGGGCAACTCACTAATAACACTAAAGTTGTGCTCAGCCGATAAACTCGCCGGTATTTTTGAAAAAACGGAGAAAACGATAAGACCCCATAACGTTAGCGGATAGCGTCATTTTGTTAACGTAATCGTAAACGTGCACACCTTAGATGGACAGACGTTGCGGCCACAATATTTGAGCCACATATAAAAAATTGACATCGACTTGTAGCACAGGAACAGGGCAACAAATCCATAACAGTAGATGTATGCTTTGTTGTAACAACTTTCGGCATTTAGCACACTCCCGGGAATCTATGACAGTCTGAAAAGTCACTTCCGTTTAATGAATTGTGGACAAACTATGCATGCGACCCCCAATAAATAGCTGCAGAAAGTTAGCATACTGCCAGGGCAACTCACTAATAACACTAAAGTTGTGCTCAGCCGATAAACTCGCCGGTATTTTTGAAAAAACGGAGAAAACGATAAGACCCCATAACGTTAGCGGATAGCGTCATTTTGTTAACGTAATCGTAAACGTGCACACCTTAGATGGACAGACGTTGCGGCCACAATATTTGAGCCACATATAAAAAATTGACATCGACTTGTAGCACAGGAACAGGGCAACAAATCCATAACAGTAGATGTATGCTTTGTTGTAACAACTTTCGGCATTTAGCACACTCCCGGGAATCTATGACAGTCTGAAAAGTCACTTCCGTTTAATGAATTGTGGACAAACTATGCATGCGACCCCCCAATAAATAGCTGCAGAAAGTTAGCATACTGCCAGGGCAACTCACTAATAACACTAAAGTTGTGCTCAGCCGATAAACTCGCCGGTATTTTTGAAAAAACGGAGAAAACGATAAGACCCCATAACGTTAGCGGATAGCGTCATTTTGTTAACGTAATCGTAAACGTGCACACCTTAGATGGACAGACGTTGCGGCCACAATATTTGAGCCACATATAAAAAATTGACATCGACTTGTAGCACAGGAACAGGGCAACAAATCCATAACAGTAGATGTATGCTTTGTTGTAACAACTTTCGGCATTTAGCACACTCCCGGGAATCTATGACAGTCTGAAAAGTCACTTCCGTTTAATGAATTGTGGACAAACTATGCAAGCGACCCCCCAATAAATAGCTGCAGAAAGTTAGCATACTGCCAGGGCAACTCACTAATAACACTAAAGTTGTGCTCAGCCGATAAACTCGCCGGTATTTTTGAAAAAACGGAGAAAACGATAAGACCCCATAACGTTAGCGGATAGCGTCATTTTGTTAACGTAATCGTAAACGTGCACACCTTAGATGGACAGACGTTGCGGCCACAATATTTGAGCCACATATAAAAAATTGACATCGACTTGTAGCACAGGAACAGGGCAACAAATCCATAACAGTAGATGTATGCTTTGTTGTAACAACTTTCGGCATTTAGCACACTCCCGGGAATCTATGACAGTCTGAAAAGTCACTTCCGTTTAATGAATTGTGGACAAACTATGCATGCGACCCCCCAATAAATAGCTGCAGAAAGTTAGCATACTGCCAGGGCAACTCACTAATAACACTAAAGTTGTGCTCAGCCGATAAACTCGCCGGTATTTTTGAAAAAACGGAGAAAACGATAAGACCCCATAACGTTAGCGGATAGCGTCATTTTGTTAACGTAATCGTAAACGTGCACACCTTAGATGGACAGACGTTGCGGCCACAATATTTGAGCCACATATAAAAAATTGACATCGACTTGTAGCACAGGAACAGGGCAACAAATCCATAACAGTAGATGTATGCTTTGTTGTAACAACTTTCGGCATTTAGCACACTCCCGGGAATCTATGACAGTCTGAAAAGTCACTTCCGTTTAATGAATTGTGGACAAACTATGCATGCGACCCCCCAATAAATGGCTGCAGAAAGTTAGCAGACTGCCAGGGCAACTCACTAATAACACTAAAGTTGTGCTCAGCCGATAAACTCGCCGGTATTTTTGAAAAAACGGAGAAAACGATAAGACCCCATAACGTTAGCGGATAGCGTCATTTTGTTAACGTAATCGTAAACGTGCACACCTTAGATGGACAGACGTTGCGGCCACAATATTTGAGCCACATATAAAAAATTGACATCGACTTGTAGCACAGGAACAGGGCAACAAATCCATAACAGTAGATGTATGCTTTGTTGTAACAACTTTCGGCATTTAGCACACTCCCGGGAATCTATGACAGTCTGAAAAGTCACTTCCGTTTAATGAATTGTGGACAAACTATGCATGCGACCCCCCAATAAATGGCTGCAGAAAGTTAGCAGACTGCCAGGGCAACTCACTAATAACACTAAAGTTGTGCTCAGCCGATAAACTCGCCGGTATTTTTGAAAAAACGGAGAAAACGATAAGACCCCATAACGTTAGCGGATAGCGTCATTTTGTTAACGTAATCGTAAACGTGCACACCTTAGATGGACAGACGTTGCGGCCACAATATTTGAGCCACATATAAAAAATTGACATCGACTTGTAGCACAGGAACAGGGCAACAAATCCATAACAGTAGATGTATGCTTTGTTGTAACAACTTTCGGCATTTAGCACACTCCCGGGAATCTATGACAGTCTGAAAAGTCACTTCCGTTTAATGAATTGTGGACAAACTATGCATGCGACCCCCCAATAAATGGCTGCAGAAAGTTAGCAGACTGCCAGGGCAACTCACTAATAACACTACAGTTGTGCTCAGCCGATAAACTCGCCGGTATTTTTGAAAAAACGGAGAAAACGATAAGACCCCATAACGTTAGCGGATAGCGTCATTTTGTTAACGTAATCGTAAACGTGCACACCTTAGATGGACAGACGTTGCGGCCACAATATTTGAGCCACATATAAAAAATTGACATCGACTTGTAGCACAGGAACAGGGCAACAAATCCATAACAGTAGATGTATGCTTTGTTGTAACAACTTTCGGCATTTAGCACACTCCCGGGAATCTATGACAGTCTGAAAAGTCACTTCCGTTTAATGAATTGTGGACAAACTATGCATGCGACCCCCCAATAAATGGCTGCAGAAAGTTAGCAGACTGCCAGGGCAACTCACTAATAACACTACAGTTGTGCTCAGCCGATAAACTCGCCGGTATTTTTGAAAAAACGGAGAAAACGATAAGACCCCATAACGTTAGCGGATAGCGTCATTTTGTTAACGTAATCGTAAACGTGCACACCTTAGATGGACAGACGTTGCGGCCACAATATTTGAGCCACATATAAAAAATTGACATCGACTTGTAGCACAGGAACAGGGCAACAAATCCATAACAGTAGATGTATGCTTTGTTGTAACAACTTTCGGCATTTAGCACACTCCCGGGAATCTATGACAGTCTGAAAAGTCACTTCCGTTTAATGAATTGTGGACAAACTATGCATGCGACCCCCAATAAATAGCTGCAGAAAGTTAGCAGACTGCCAGGGCAACTCACTAATAACACTAAAGTTGTGCTCAGCCGATAAACTCGCCGGTATTTTTGAAAAAACGGAGAAAACGATAAGACCCCATAACGTTAGCGGATAGCGTCATTTTGTTAACGTAATCGTAAACGTGCACACCTTAGATGGACAGACGTTGCGGCCACAATATTTGAGCCACATATAAAAAATTGACATCGACTTGTAGCACAGGAACAGGGCAACAAATCCATAACAGTAGATGTATGCTTTGTTGTAACAACTTTCGGCATTTAGCACACTCCCGGGAATCTATGACAGTCTGAAAAGTCACTTCCGTTTAATGAATTGTGGACAAACTATGCATGCGACCCCCCAATAAATAGCTGCAGAAAGTTAGCAGACTGCCAGGGCAACTCACTAATAACACTAAAGTTGTGCTCAGCCGATAAACTCGCCGGTATTTTTGAAAAAACGGAGAAAACGATAAGACCCCATAACGTTAGCGGATAGCGTCATTTTGTTAACGTAATCGTAAACGTGCACACCTTAGATGGACAGACGTTGCGGCCACAATATTTGAGCCACATATAAAAAATTGACATCGACTTGTAGCACAGGAACAGGGCAACAAATCCATAACAGTAGATGTATGCTTTGTTGTAACAACTTTCGGCATTTAGCACACTCCCGGGAATCTATGACAGTCTGAAAAGTCACTTCCGTTTAATGAATTGTGGACAAACTATGCATGCGACCCCCAATAAATAGCTGCAGAAAGTTAGCAGACTGCCAGGGCAACTCACTAATAACACTAAAGTTGTGCTCAGCCGATAAACTCGCCGGTATTTTTGAAAAAACGGAGAAAACGATAAGACCCCATAACGTTAGCGGATAGCGTCATTTTGTTAACGTAATCGTAAACGTGCACACCTTAGATGGACAGACGTTGCGGCCACAATATTTGAGCCACATATAAAAAGTTGACATCGACTTGTAGCACAGGAACAGGGCAACAAATCCATAACAGTAGATGTATGCTTTGTTGTAACAACTTTCGGCATTTAGCACACTCCCGGGAATCTATGACAGTCTGAAAAGTCACTTCCGTTTAATGAATTGTGGACAAACTATGCATGCGACCCCCAATAAATAGCTGCAGAAAGTTAGCAGACTGCCAGGGCAACTCACTAATAACACTAAAGTTGTGCTCAGCCGATAAACTCGCCGGTATTTTTGAAAAAACGGAGAAAACGATAAGACCCCATAACGTTAGCGGATAGCGTCATTTTGTTAACGTAATCGTAAACGTGCACACCTTAGATGGACAGACGTTGCGGCCACAATATTTGAGCCACATATAAAAAATTGACATCGACTTGTAGCACAGGAACAGGGCAACAAATCCATAACAGTAGATGTATGCTTTGTTGTAACAACTTTCGGCATTTAGCACACTCCCGGGAATCTATGACAGTCTGAAAAGTCACTTCCGTTTAATGAATTGTGGACAAACTATGCATGCGACCCCCCAATAAATAGCTGCAGAAAGTTAGCAGACTGCCAGGGCAACTCACTAATAACACTAAAGTTGTGCTCAGCCGATAAACTCGCCGGTATTTTTGAAAAAACGGAGAAAACGATAAGACCCCATAACGTTAGCGGATAGCGTCATTTTGTTAACGTAATCGTAAACGTGCACACCTTAGATGGACAGACGTTGCGGCCACAATATTTGAGCCACATATAAAAAATTGACATCGACTTGTAGCACAGGAACAGGGCAACAAATCCATAACAGTAGATGTATGCTTTGTTGTAACAACTTTCGGCATTTAGCACACTCCCGGGAATCTATGACAGTCTGAAAAGTCACTTCCGTTTAATGAATTGTGGACAAACTATGCATGCGACCCCCAATAAATAGCTGCAGAAAGTTAGCAGACTGCCAGGGCAACTCACTAATAACACTAAAGTTGTGCTCAGCCGATAAACTCGCCGGTATTTTTGAAAAAACGGAGAAAACGATAAGACCCCATAACGTTAGCGGATAGCGTCATTTTGTTAACGTAATCGTAAACGTGCACACCTTAGATGGACAGACGTTGCGGCCACAATATTTGAGCCACATATAAAAAATTGACATCGACTTGTAGCACAGGAACAGGGCAACAAATCCATAACAGTAGATGTATGCTTTGTTGTAACAACTTTCGGCATTTAGCACACTCCCGGGAATCTATGACAGTCTGAAAAGTCACTTCCGTTTAATGAATTGTGGACAAACTATGCATGCGACCCCCAATAAATAGCTGCAGAAAGTTAGCATACTGCCAGGGCAACTCACTAATAACACTAAAGTTGTGCTCAGCCGATAAACTCGCCGGTATTTTTGAAAAAACGGAGAAAACGATAAGACCCCATAACGTTAGCGGATAGCGTCATTTTGTTAACGTAATCGTAAACGTGCACACCTTAGATGGACAGACGTTGCGGCCACAATATTTGAGCCACATATAAAAAATTGACATCGACTTGTAGCACAGGAACAGGGCAACAAATCCATAACAGTAGATGTATGCTTTGTTGTAACAACTTTCGGCATTTAGCACACTCCCGGGAATCTATGACAGTCTGAAAAGTCACTTCCGTTTAATGAATTGTGGACAAACTATGCATGCGACCCCCAATAAATAGCTGCAGAAAGTTAGCATACTGCCAGGGCAACTCACTAATAACACTAAAGTTGTGCTCAGCCGATAAACTCGCCGGTATTTTTGAAAAAACGGAGAAAACGATAAGACCCCATAACGTTAGCGGATAGCGTCATTTTGTTAACGTAATCGTAAACGTGCACACCTTAGATGGACAGACGTTGCGGCCACAATATTTGAGCCACATATAAAAAATTGACATCGACTTGTAGCACAGGAACAGGGCAACAAATCCATAACAGTAGATGTATGCTTTGTTGTAACAACTTTCGGCATTTAGCACACTCCCGGGAATCTATGACAGTCTGAAAAGTCACTTCCGTTTAATGAATTGTGGACAAACTATGCATGCGACCCCCAATAAATAGCTGCAGAAAGTTAGCATACTGCCAGGGCAACTCACTAATAACACTAAAGTTGTGCTCAGCCGATAAACTCGCCGGTATTTTTGAAAAAAACGGAGAAAACGATAAGACCCCATAACGTTAGCGGATAGCGTCATTTTGTTAACGTAATCGTAAACGTGCACACCTTAGATGGACAGACGTTGCGGCCACAATATTTGAGCCACATATAAAAAATTGACATCGACTTGTAGCACAGGAACAGGGCAACAAATCCATAACAGTAGATGTATGCTTTGTTGTAACAACTTTCGGCATTTAGCACACTCCCGGGAATCTATGACAGTCTGAAAAGTCACTTCCGTTTAATGAATTGTGGACAAACTATGCATGCGACCCCCAATAAATAGCTGCAGAAAGTTAGCATACTGCCAGGGCAACTCACTAATAACACTAAAGTTGTGCTCAGCCGATAAACTCGCCGGTATTTTTGAAAAAACGGAGAAAACGGTAAGACCCCATAACGTTAGCGGATAGCGTCATTTTGTTAACGTAATCGTAAACGTGCACACCTTAGATGGACAGACGTTGCGGCCACAATATTTGAGCCACATATAAAAAATTGACATCGACTTGTAGCACAGGAACAGGGCAACAAATCCATAACAGTAGATGTATGCTTTGTTGTAACAACTTTCGGCATTTAGCACACTCCCGGGAATCTATGACAGTCTGAAAAGTCACTTCCGTTTAATGAATTGTGGACAAACTATGCATGCGACCCCCAATAAATAGCTGCAGAAAGTTAGCATACTGCCAGGGCAACTCACTAATAACACTAAAGTTGTGCTCAGCCGATAAACTCGCCGGTATTTTTGAAAAAACGGAGAAAACGATAAGACCCCATAACGTTAGCGGATAGCGTCATTTTGTTAACGTAATCGTAAACGTGCACACCTTAGATGGACAGACGTTGCGGCCACAATATTTGAGCCACATATAAAAAATTGACATCGACTTGTAGCACAGGAACAGGGCAACAAATCCATAACAGTAGATGTATGCTTTGTTGTAACAACTTTCGGCATTTAGCACACTCCCGGGAATCTATGACAGTCTGAAAAGTCACTTCCGTTTAATGAATTGTGGACAAACTATGCATGCGACCCCCAATAAATAGCTGCAGAAAGTTAGCATACTGCCAGGGCAACTCACTAATAACACTAAAGTTGTGCTCAGCCGATAAACTCGCCGGTATTTTTGAAAAAACGGAGAAAACGATAAGACCCCATAACGTTAGCGGATAGCGTCATTTTGTTAACGTAATCGTAAACGTGCACACCTTAGATGGACAGACGTTGCGGCCACAATATTTGAGCCACATATAAAAAATTGACATCGACTTGTAGCACAGGAACAGGGCAACAAATCCATAACAGTAGATGTATGCTTTGTTGTAACAACTTTCGGCATTTAGCACACTCCCGGGAATCTATGACAGTCTGAAAAGTCACTTCCGTTTAATGAATTGTGGACAAACTATGCATGCGACCCCCAATAAATAGCTGCAGAAAGTTAGCATACTGCCAGGGCAACTCACTAATAACACTAAAGTTGTGCTCAGCCGATAAACTCGCCGGTATTTTTGAAAAAACGGAGAAAACGATAAGACCCCATAACGTTAGCGGATAGCGTCATTTTGTTAACGTAATCGTAAACGTGCACACCTTAGATGGACAGACGTTGCGGCCACAATATTTGAGCCACATATAAAAAATTGACATCGACTTGTAGCACAGGAACAGGGCAACAAATCCATAACAGTAGATGTATGCTTTGTTGTAACAACTTTCGGCATTTAGCACACTCCCGGGAATCTATGACAGTCTGAAAAGTCACTTCCGTTTAATGAATTGTGGACAAACTATGCATGCGACCCCCAATAAATAGCTGCAGAAAGTTAGCATACTGCCAGGGCAACTCACTAATAACACTAAAGTTGTGCTCAGCCGATAAACTCGCCGGTATTTTTGAAAAAACGGAGAAAACGATAAGACCCCATAACGTTAGCGGATAGCGTCATTTTGTTAACGTAATCGTAAACGTGCACACCTTAGATGGACAGACGTTGCGGCCACAATATTTGAGCCACATATAAAAAATTGACATCGACTTGTAGCACAGGAACAGGGCAACAAATCCATAACAGTAGATGTATGCTTTGTTGTAACAACTTTCGGCATTTAGCACACTCCCGGGAATCTATGACAGTCTGAAAAGTCACTTCCGTTTAATGAATTGTGGACAAACTATGCATGCGACCCCCCAATAAATAGCTGCAGAAAGTTAGCATACTGCCAGGGCAACTCACTAATAACACTAAAGTTGTGCTCAGCCGATAAACTCGCCGGTATTTTTGAAAAAACGGAGAAAACGATAAGACCCCATAACGTTAGCGGATAGCGTCATTTTGTTAACGTAATCGTAAACGTGCACACCTTAGATGGACAGACGTTGCGGCCACAATATTTGAGCCACATATAAAAAATTGACATCGACTTGTAGCACAGGAACAGGGCAACAAATCCATAACAGTAGATGTATGCTTTGTTGTAACAACTTTCGGCATTTAGCACACTCCCGGGAATCTATGACAGTCTGAAAAGTCACTTCCGTTTAATGAATTGTGGACAAACTATGCATGCGACCCCCCAATAAATAGCTGCAGAAAGTTAGCATACTGCCAGGGCAACTCACTAATAACACTAAAGTTGTGCTCAGCCGATAAACTCGCCGGTATTTTTGAAAAAACGGAGAAAACGATAAGACCCCATAACGTTAGCGGATAGCGTCATTTTGTTAACGTAATCGTAAACGTGCACACCTTAGATGGACAGACGTTGCGGCCACAATATTTGAGCCACATATAAAAAATTGACATCGACTTGTAGCACAGGAACAGGGCAACAAATCCATAACAGTAGATGTATGCTTTGTTGTAACAACTTTCGGCATTTAGCACACTCCCGGGAATCTATGACAGTCTGAAAAGTCACTTCCGTTTAATGAATTGTGGACAAACTATGCATGCGACCCCCCAATAAATAGCTGCAGAAAGTTAGCATACTGCCAGGGCAACTCACTAATAACACTAAAGTTGTGCTCAGCCGATAAACTCGCCGGTATTTTTGAAAAAACGGAGAAAACGATAAGACCCCATAACGTTAGCGGATAGCGTCATTTTGTTAACGTAATCGTAAACGTGCACACCTTAGATGGACAGACGTTGCGGCCACAATATTTGAGCCACATATAAAAAATTGACATCGACTTGTAGCACAGGAACAGGGCAACAAATCCATAACAGTAGATGTATGCTTTGTTGTAACAACTTTCGGCATTTAGCACACTCCCGGGAATCTATGACAGTCTGAAAAGTCACTTCCGTTTAATGAATTGTGGACAAACTATGCATGCGACCCCCAATAAATAGCTGCAGAAAGTTAGCATACTGCCAGGGCAACTCACTAATAACACTAAAGTTGTGCTCAGCCGATAAACTCGCCGGTATTTTTGAAAAAACGGAGAAAACGATAAGACCCCATAACGTTAGCGGATAGCGTCATTTTGTTAACGTAATCGTAAACGTGCACACCTTAGATGGACAGACGTTGCGGCCACAATATTTGAGCCACATATAAAAAATTGACATCGACTTGTAGCACAGGAACAGGGCAACAAATCCATAACAGTAGATGTATGCTTTGTTGTAACAACTTTCGGCATTTAGCACACTCCCGGGAATCTATGACAGTCTGAAAAGTCACTTCCGTTTAATGAATTGTGGACAAACTATGCATGCGACCCCCAATAAATAGCTGCAGAAAGTTAGCATACTGCCAGGGCAACTCACTAATAACACTAAAGTTGTGCTCAGCCGATAAACTCGCCGGTATTTTTGAAAAAACGGAGAAAACGATAAGACCCCATAACGTTAGCGGATAGCGTCATTTTGTTAACGTAATCGTAAACGTGCACACCTTAGATGGACAGACGTTGCGGCCACAATATTTGAGCCACATATAAAAAATTGACATCGACTTGTAGCACAGGAACAGGGCAACAAATCCATAACAGTAGATGTATGCTTTGTTGTAACAACTTTCGGCATTTAGCACACTCCCGGGAATCTATGACAGTCTGAAAAGTCACTTCCGTTTAATGAATTGTGGACAAACTATGCATGCGACCCCCCAATAAATAGCTGCAGAAAGTTAGCATACTGCCAGGGCAACTCACTAATAACACTAAAGTTGTGCTCAGCCGATAAACTCGCCGGTATTTTTGAAAAAACGGAGAAAACGATAAGACCCCATAACGTTAGCGGATAGCGTCATTTTGTTAACGTAATCGTAAACGTGCACACCTTAGATGGACAGACGTTGCGGCCACAATATTTGAGCCACATATAAAAAATTGACATCGACTTGTAGCACAGGAACAGGGCAACAAATCCATAACAGTAGATGTATGCTTTGTTGTAACAACTTTCGGCATTTAGCACACTCCCGGGAATCTATGACAGTCTGAAAAGTCACTTCCGTTTAATGAATTGTGGACAAACTATGCATGCGACCCCCCAATAAATAGCTGCAGAAAGTTAGCATACTGCCAGGGCAACTCACTAATAACACTAAAGTTGTGCTCAGCCGATAAACTCGCCGGTATTTTTGAAAAAACGGAGAAAACGATAAGACCCCATAACGTTAGCGGATAGCGTCATTTTGTTAACGTAATCGTAAACGTGCACACCTTAGATGGACAGACGTTGCGGCCACAATATTTGAGCCACATATAAAAAATTGACATCGACTTGTAGCACAGGAACAGGGCAACAAATCCATAACAGTAGATGTATGCTTTGTTGTAACAACTTTCGGCATTTAGCACACTCCCGGGAATCTATGACAGTCTGAAAAGTCACTTCCGTTTAATGAATTGTGGACAAACTATGCATGCGACCCCCCAATAAATAGCTGCAGAAAGTTAGCATACTGCCAGGGCAACTCACTAATAACACTAAAGTTGTGCTCAGCCGATAAACTCGCCGGTATTTTTGAAAAAACGGAGAAAACGATAAGACCCCATAACGTTAGCGGATAGCGTCATTTTGTTAACGTAATCGTAAACGTGCACACCTTAGATGGACAGACGTTGCGGCCACAATATTTGAGCCACATATAAAAAATTGACATCGACTTGTAGCACAGGAACAGGGCAACAAATCCATAACAGTAGATGTATGCTTTGTTGTAACAACTTTCGGCATTTAGCACACTCCCGGGAATCTATGACAGTCTGAAAAGTCACTTCCGTTTAATGAATTGTGGACAAACTATGCATGCGACCCCCAATAAATAGCTGCAGAAAGTTAGCATACTGCCAGGGCAACTCACTAATAACACTAAAGTTGTGCTCAGCCGATAAACTCGCCGGTATTTTTGAAAAAACGGAGAAAACGATAAGACCCCATAACGTTAGCGGATAGCGTCATTTTGTTAACGTAATCGTAAACGTGCACACCTTAGATGGACAGACGTTGCGGCCACAATATTTGAGCCACATATAAAAAATTGACATCGACTTGTAGCACAGGAACAGGGCAACAAATCCATAACAGTAGATGTATGCTTTGTTGTAACAACTTTCGGCATTTAGCACACTCCCGGGAATCTATGACAGTCTGAAAAGTCACTTCCGTTTAATGAATTGTGGACAAACTATGCATGCGACCCCCAATAAATAGCTGCAGAAAGTTAGCATACTGCCAGGGCAACTCACTAATAACACTAAAGTTGTGCTCAGCCGATAAACTCGCCGGTATTTTTGAAAAAACGGAGAAAACGATAAGACCCCATAACGTTAGCGGATAGCGTCATTTTGTTAACGTAATCGTAAACGTGCACACCTTAGATGGACAGACGTTGCGGCCACAATATTTGAGCCACATATAAAAAATTGACATCGACTTGTAGCACAGGAACAGGGCAACAAATCCATAACAGTAGATGTATGCTTTGTTGTAACAACTTTCGGCATTTAGCACACTCCCGGGAATCTATGACAGTCTGAAAAGTCACTTCCGTTTAATGAATTGTGGACAAACTATGCATGCGACCCCCCAATAAATAGCTGCAGAAAGTTAGCATACTGCCAGGGCAACTCACTAATAACACTAAAGTTGTGCTCAGCCGATAAACTCGCCGGTATTTTTGAAAAAACGGAGAAAACGATAAGACCCCATAACGTTAGCGGATAGCGTCATTTTGTTAACGTAATCGTAAACGTGCACACCTTAGATGGACAGACGTTGCGGCCACAATATTTGAGCCACATATAAAAAATTGACATCGACTTGTAGCACAGGAACAGGGCAACAAATCCATAACAGTAGATGTATGCTTTGTTGTAACAACTTTCGGCATTTAGCACACTCCCGGGAATCTATGACAGTCTGAAAAGTCACTTCCGTTTAATGAATTGTGGACAAACTATGCATGCGACCCCCCAATAAATAGCTGCAGAAAGTTAGCATACTGCCAGGGCAACTCACTAATAACACTAAAGTTGTGCTCAGCCGATAAACTCGCCGGTATTTTTGAAAAAACGGAGAAAACGATAAGACCCCATAACGTTAGCGGATAGCGTCATTTTGTTAACGTAATCGTAAACGTGCACACCTTAGATGGACAGACGTTGCGGCCACAATATTTGAGCCACATATAAAAAATTGACATCGACTTGTAGCACAGGAACAGGGCAACAAATCCATAACAGTAGATGTATGCTTTGTTGTAACAACTTTCGGCATTTAGCACACTCCCGGGAATCTATGACAGTCTGAAAAGTCACTTCCGTTTAATGAATTGTGGACAAACTATGCATGCGACCCCCCAATAAATAGCTGCAGAAAGTTAGCATACTGCCAGGGCAACTCACTAATAACACTAAAGTTGTGCTCAGCCGATAAACTCGCCGGTATTTTTGAAAAAACGGAGAAAACGATAAGACCCCATAACGTTAGCGGATAGCGTCATTTTGTTAACGTAATCGTAAACGTGCACACCTTAGATGGACAGACGTTGCGGCCACAATATTTGAGCCACATATAAAAAATTGACATCGACTTGTAGCACAGGAACAGGGCAACAAATCCATAACAGTAGATGTATGCTTTGTTGTAACAACTTTCGGCATTTAGCACACTCCCGGGAATCTATGACAGTCTGAAAAGTCACTTCCGTTTAATGAATTGTGGACAAACTATGCATGCGACCCCCAATAAATAGCTGCAGAAAGTTAGCATACTGCCAGGGCAACTCACTAATAACACTAAAGTTGTGCTCAGCCGATAAACTCGCCGGTATTTTTGAAAAAACGGAGAAAACGATAAGACCCCATAACGTTAGCGGATAGCGTCATTTTGTTAACGTAATCGTAAACGTGCACACCTTAGATGGACAGACGTTGCGGCCACAATATTTGAGCCACATATAAAAAATTGACATCGACTTGTAGCACAGGAACAGGGCAACAAATCCATAACAGTAGATGTATGCTTTGTTGTAACAACTTTCGGCATTTAGCACACTCCCGGGAATCTATGACAGTCTGAAAAGTCACTTCCGTTTAATGAATTGTGGACAAACTATGCATGCGACCCCCCAATAAATGGCTGCAGAAAGTTAGCAGACTGCCAGGGCAACTCACTAATAACACTAAAGTTGTGCTCAGCCGATAAACTCGCCGGTATTTTTGAAAAAACGGAGAAAACGATAAGACCCCATAACGTTAGCGGATAGCGTCATTTTGTTAACGTAATCGTAAACGTGCACACCTTAGATGGACAGACGTTGCGGCCACAATATTTGAGCCACATATAAAAAATTGACATCGACTTGTAGCACAGGAACAGGGCAACAAATCCATAACAGTAGATGTATGCTTTGTTGTAACAACTTTCGGCATTTAGCACACTCCCGGGAATCTATGACAGTCTGAAAAGTCACTTCCGTTTAATGAATTGTGGACAAACTATGCATGCGACCCCCCAATAAATGGCTGCAGAAAGTTAGCAGACTGCCAGGGCAACTCACTAATAACACTAAAGTTGTGCTCAGCCGATAAACTCGCCGGTATTTTTGAAAAAACGGAGAAAACGATAAGACCCCATAACGTTAGCGGATAGCGTCATTTTGTTAACGTAATCGTAAACGTGCACACCTTAGATGGACAGACGTTGCGGCCACAATATTTGAGCCACATATAAAAAATTGACATCGACTTGTAGCACAGGAACAGGGCAACAAATCCATAACAGTAGATGTATGCTTTGTTGTAACAACTTTCGGCATTTAGCACACTCCCGGGAATCTATGACAGTCTGAAAAGTCACTTCCGTTTAATGAATTGTGGACAAACTATGCATGCGACCCCCCAATAAATAGCTGCAGAAAGTTAGCATACTGCCAGGGCAACTCACTAATAACACTAAAGTTGTGCTCAGCCGATAAACTCGCCGGTATTTTTGAAAAAACGGAGAAAACGATAAGACCCCATAACGTTAGCGGATAGCGTCATTTTGTTAACGTAATCGTAAACGTGCACACCTTAGATGGACAGACGTTGCGGCCACAATATTTGAGCCACATATAAAAAATTGACATCGACTTGTAGCACAGGAACAGGGCAACAAATCCATAACAGTAGATGTATGCTTTGTTGTAACAACTTTCGGCATTTAGCACACTCCCGGGAATCTATGACAGTCTGAAAAGTCACTTCCGTTTAATGAATTGTGGACAAACTATGCATGCGACCCCCCAATAAATGGCTGCAGAAAGTTAGCAGACTGCCAGGGCAACTCACTAATAACACTAAAGTTGTGCTCAGCCGATAAACTCGCCGGTATTTTTGAAAAAACGGAGAAAACGATAAGACCCCATAACGTTAGCGGATAGCGTCATTTTGTTAACGTAATCGTAAACGTACACACCTTAGATGGACAGACGTTGCGGCCACAATATTTGAGCCACATATAAAAAATTGACATCGACTTGTAGCACAGGAACAGGGCAACAAATCCATAACAGTAGATGTATGCTTTGTTGTAACAACTTTCGGCATTTAGCACACTCCCGGGAATCTATGACAGTCTGAAAAGTCACTTCCGTTTAATGAATTGTGGACAAACTATGCATGCGACCCCCAATAAATAGCTGCAGAAAGTTAGCAGACTGCCAGGGCAACTCACTAATAACACTAAAGTTGTGCTCAGCCGATAAACTCGCCGGTATTTTTGAAAAAACGGAGAAAACGATAAGACCCCATAACGTTAGCGGATAGCGTCATTTTGTTAACGTAATCGTAAACGTGCACACCTTAGATGGACAGACGTTGCGGCCACAATATTTGAGCCACATATAAAAAATTGACATCGACTTGTAGCACAGGAACAGGGCAACAAATCCATAACAGTAGATGTATGCTTTGTTGTAACAACTTTCGGCATTTAGCACACTCCCGGGAATCTATGACAGTCTGAAAAGTCACTTCCGTTTAATGAATTGTGGACAAACTATGCATGCGACCCCCAATAAATAGCTGCAGAAAGTTAGCAGACTGCCAGGGCAACTCACTAATAACACTAAAGTTGTGCTCAGCCGATAAACTCGCCGGTATTTTTGAAAAAACGGAGAAAACGATAAGACCCCATAACGTTAGCGGATAGCGTCATTTTGTTAACGTAATCGTAAACGTGCACACCTTAGATGGACAGACGTTGCGGCCACAATATTTGAGCCACATATAAAAAATTGACATCGACTTGTAGCACAGGAACAGGGCAACAAATCCATAACAGTAGATGTATGCTTTGTTGTAACAACTTTCGGCATTTGGCACACTCCCGGGAATCTATGACAGTCTGAAAAGTCACTTCCGTTTAATGAATTGTGGACAAACTATGCATGCGACCCCCAATAAATAGCTGCAGAAAGTTAGCATACTGCCAGGGCAACTCACTAATAACACTAAAGTTGTGCTCAGCCGATAAACTCGCCGGTATTTTTGAAAAAACGGAGAAAACGATAAGACCCCATAACGTTAGCGGATAGCGTCATTTTGTTAACGTAATCGTAAACGTGCACACCTTAGATGGACAGACGTTGCGGCCACAATATTTGAGCCACATATAAAAAATTGACATCGACTTGTAGCACAGGAACAGGGCAACAAATCCATAACAGTAGATGTATGCTTTGTTGTAACAACTTTCGGCATTTAGCACACTCCCGGGAATCTATGACAGTCTGAAAAGTCACTTCCGTTTAATGAATTGTGGACAAACTATGCATGCGACCCCCAATAAATAGCTGCAGAAAGTTAGCATACTGCCAGGGCAACTCACTAATAACACTAAAGTTGTGCTCAGCCGATAAACTCGCCGGTATTTTTGAAAAAACGGAGAAAACGATAAGACCCCATAACGTTAGCGGATAGCGTCATTTTGTTAACGTAATCGTAAACGTGCACACCTTAGATGGACAGACGTTGCGGCCACAATATTTGAGCCACATATAAAAAATTGACATCGACTTGTAGCACAGGAACAGGGCAACAAATCCATAACAGTAGATGTATGCTTTGTTGTAACAACTTTCGGCATTTAGCACACTCCCGGGAATCTATGACAGTCTGAAAAGTCACTTCCGTTTAATGAATTGTGGACAAACTATGCATGCGACCCCCAATAAATAGCTGCAGAAAGTTAGCATACTGCCAGGGCAACTCACTAATAACACTAAAGTTGTGCTCAGCCGATAAACTCGCCGGTATTTTTGAAAAAACGGAGAAAACGATAAGACCCCATAACGTTAGCGGATAGCGTCATTTTGTTAACGTAATCGTAAACGTGCACACCTTAGATGGACAGACGTTGCGGCCACAATATTTGAGCCACATATAAAAAATTGACATCGACTTGTAGCACAGGAACAGGGCAACAAATCCATAACAGTAGATGTATGCTTTGTTGTAACAACTTTCGGCATTTAGCACACTCCCGGGAATCTATGACAGTCTGAAAAGTCACTTCCGTTTAATGAATTGTGGACAAACTATGCATGCGACCCCCAATAAATAGCTGCAGAAAGTTAGCATACTGCCAGGGCAACTCACTAATAACACTAAAGTTGTGCTCAGCCGATAAACTCGCCGGTATTTTTGAAAAAACGGAGAAAACGATAAGACCCCATAACGTTAGCGGATAGCGTCATTTTGTTAACGTAATCGTAAACGTGCACACCTTAGATGGACAGACGTTGCGGCCACAATATTTGAGCCACATATAAAAAATTGACATCGACTTGTAGCACAGGAACAGGGCAACAAATCCATAACAGTAGATGTATGCTTTGTTGTAACAACTTTCGGCATTTAGCACACTCCCGGGAATCTATGACAGTCTGAAAAGTCACTTCCGTTTAATGAATTGTGGACAAACTATGCATGCGACCCCCAATAAATAGCTGCAGAAAGTTAGCATACTGCCAGGGCAACTCACTAATAACACTAAAGTTGTGCTCAGCCGATAAACTCGCCGGTATTTTTGAAAAAACAGAGAAAACGATAAGACCCCATAACGTTAGCGGATAGCGTCATTTTGTTAACGTAATCGTAAACGTGCACACCTTAGATGGACAGACGTTGCGGCCACAATATTTGAGCCACATATAAAAAATTGACATCGACTTGTAGCACAGGAACAGGGCAACAAATCCATAACAGTAGATGTATGCTTTGTTGTAACAACTTTCGGCATTTAGCACACTCCCGGGAATCTATGACAGTCTGAAAAGTCACTTCCGTTTAATGAATTGTGGACAAACTATGCATGCGACCCCCAATAAATAGCTGCAGAAAGTTAGCATACTGTCAGGGCAACTCACTAATAACACTAAAGTTGTGCTCAGCCGATAAACTCGCCGGTATTTTTGAAAAAAACGGAGAAACGATAAGACCCCATAACGTTAGCGGATAGCGTCATTTTGTTAACGTAATCGTAAACGTGCACACCTTAGATGGACAGACGTTGCGGCCACAATATTTGAGCCACATATAAAAAAATTGACATCGACTTGTAGCACAGGAACAGGGCAACAAATCCATAACAGTAGATGTATGCTTTGTTGTAACAACTTTCGGCATTTAGCACACTCCCGGGAATCTATGACAGTCTGAAAAGTCACTTCCGTTTAATGAATTGTGGACAAACTATGCATGCGACCCCCAATAAATAGCTGCAGAAAGTTAGCATACTGCCAGGGCAACTCACTAATAACACTAAAGTTGTGCTCAGCCGATAAACTCGCCGGTATTTTTGAAAAAACGGAGAAAACGATAAGACCCCATAACGTTAGCGGATAGCGTCATTTTGTTAACGTAATCGTAAACGTGCACACCTTAGATGGACAGACGTTGCGGCCACAATATTTGAGCCACATATAAAAAATTGACATCGACTTGTAGCACAGGAACAGGGCAACAAATCCATAACAGTAGATGTATGCTTTGTTGTAACAACTTTCGGCATTTAGCACACTCCCGGGAATCTATGACAGTCTGAAAAGTCACTTCCGTTTAATGAATTGTGGACAAACTATGCATGCGACCCCCAATAAATAGCTGCAGAAAGTTAGCATACTGCCAGGGCAACTCACTAATAACACTAAAGTTGTGCTCAGCCGATAAACTCGCCGGTATTTTTGAAAAAACGGAGAAAACGATAAGACCCCATAACGTTAGCGGATAGCGTCATTTTGTTAACGTAATCGTAAACGTGCACACCTTAGATGGACAGACGTTGCGGCCACAATATTTGAGCCACATATAAAAAATTGACATCGACTTGTAGCACAGGAACAGGGCAACAAATCCATAACAGTAGATGTATGCTTTGTTGTAACAACTTTCGGCATTTAGCACACTCCCGGGAATCTATGACAGTCTGAAAAGTCATTTCCGTTTAATGAATTGTGGACAAACTATGCATGCGACCCCCAATAAATAGCTGCAGAAAGTTAGCATACTGCCAGGGCAACTCACTAATAACACTAAAGTTGTGCTCAGCCGATAAACTCGCCGGTATTTTTGAAAAAACGGAGAAAACGATAAGACCCCATAACGTTAGCAGATAGCGTCATTTTGTTAACGTAATCGTAAACGTGCACACCTTAGATGGACAGACGTTGCGGCCACAATATTTGAGCCACATATAAAAAATTGACATCGACTTGTAGCATAGGAACAGGGCAACAAATCCATAACAGTAGATGTATGCTTTGTTGTAACAACTTTCGGCATTTAGCACACTCCCGGGAATCTATGACAGTCTGAAAAGTCACTTCCGTTTAATGAATTGTGGACAAACTATGCATGCGACCCCCAATAAATAGCTGCAGAAAGTTAGCATACTGCCAGGGCAACTCACTAATAACACTAAAGTTGTGCTCAGCCGATAAACTCGCCGGTATTTTTGAAAAAACGGAGAAAACGATAAGACCCCATAACGTTAGCGGATAGCGTCATTTTGTTAACGTAATCGTAAACGTGCACACCTTAGATGGACAGACGTTGCGGCCACAATATTTGAGCCACATATAAAAAATTGACATCGACTTGTAGCACAGGAACAGGGCAACAAATCCATAACAGTAGATGTATGCTTTGTTGTAACAACTTTCGGCATTTAGCACACTCCCGGGAATCTATGACAGTCTGAAAAGTCACTTCCGTTTAATGAATTGTGGACAAACTATGCATGCGACCCCCAATAAATAGCTGCAGAAAGTTAGCATACTGCCAGGGCAACTCACTAATAACACTAAAGTTGTGCTCAGCCGATAAACTCGCCGGTATTTTTGAAAAAACAGAGAAAACGATAAGACCCCATAACGTTAGCGGATAGCGTCATTTTGTTAACGTAATCGTAAACGTGCACACCTTAGATGGACAGACGTTGCGGCCACAATATTTGAGCCACATATAAAAAATTGACATCGACTTGTAGCACAGGAACAGGGCAACAAATCCATAACAGTAGATGTATGCTTTGTTGTAACAACTTTCGGCATTTAGCACACTCCCGGGAATCTATGACAGTCTGAAAAGTCACTTCCGTTTAATGAATTGTGGACAAACTATGCATGCGACCCCCAATAAATAGCTGCAGAAAGTTAGCATACTGCCAGGGCAACTCACTAATAACACTAAAGTTGTGCTCAGCCGATAAACTCGCCGGTATTTTTGAAAAAACGGAGAAAACGATAAGACCCCATAACGTTAGCGGATAGCGTCATTTTGTTAACGTAATCGTAAACGTGCACACCTTAGATGGACAGACGTTGCGGCCACAATATTTGAGCCACATATAAAAAATTGACATCGACTTGTAGCACAGGAACAGGGCAACAAATCCATAACAGTAGATGTATGCTTTGTTGTAACAACTTTCGGCATTTAGCACACTCCCGGGAATCTATGACAGTCTGAAAAGTCACTTCCGTTTAATGAATTGTGGACAAACTATGCATGCGACCCCCAATAAATAGCTGCAGAAAGTTAGCATACTGCCAGGGCAACTCACTAATAACACTAAAGTTGTGCTCAGCCGATAAACTCGCCGGTATTTTTGAAAAAACGGAGAAAACGATAAGACCCCATAACGTTAGCGGATAGCGTCATTTTGTTAACGTAATCGTAAACGTGCACACCTTAGATGGACAGACGTTGCGGCCACAATATTTGAGCCACATATAAAAAATTGACATCGACTTGTAGCACAGGAACAGGGCAACAAATCCATAACAGTAGATGTATGCTTTGTTGTAACAACTTTCGGCATTTAGCACACTCCCGGGAATCTATGACAGTCTGAAAAGTCACTTCCGTTTAATGAATTGTGGACAAACTATGCATGCGACCCCCAATAAATAGCTGCAGAAAGTTAGCATACTGCCAGGGCAACTCACTAATAACACTAAAGTTGTGCTCAGCCGATAAACTCGCCGGTATTTTTGAAAAAACGGAGAAAACGATAAGACCCCATAACGTTAGCGGATAGCGTCATTTTGTTAACGTAATCGTAAACGTGCACACCTTAGATGGACAGACGTTGCGGCCACAATATTTGAGCCACATATAAAAAATTGACATCGACTTGTAGCACAGGAACAGGGCAACAAATCCATAACAGTAGATGTATGCTTTGTTGTAACAACTTTCGGCATTTAGCACACTCCCGGGAATCTATGACAGTCTGAAAAGTCACTTCCGTTTAATGAATTGTGGACAAACTATGCATGCGACCCCCAATAAATAGCTGCAGAAAGTTAGCATACTGCCAGGGCAACTCACTAATAACACTAAAGTTGTGCTCAGCCGATAAACTCGCCGGTATTTTTGAAAAAACGGAGAAAACGATAAGACCCCATAACGTTAGCGGATAGCGTCATTTTGTTAACGTAATCGTAAACATGCACACCTTAGATGGACAGACGTTGCGGCCACAATATTTGAGCCACATATAAAAAATTGACATCGACTTGTAGCACAGGAACAGGGCAACAAATCCATAACAGTAGATGTATGCTTTGTTGTAACAACTTTCGGCATTTAGCACACTCCCGGGAATCTATGACAGTCTGAAAAGTCACTTCCGTTTAATGAAATGTGGACAAACTATGCATGCGACCCCCAATAAATAGCTGCAGAAAGTTAGCATACTGCCAGGGCAACTCACTAATAACACTAAAGTTGTGCTCAGCCGATAAACTCGCCGGTATTTTTGAAAAAACGGAGAAAACGATAAGACCCCATAACGTTAGCGGATAGCGTCATTTTGTTAACGTAATCGTAAACGTGCACACCTTAGATGGACAGACGTTGCGGCCACAATATTTGAGCCACATATAAAAAATTGACATCGACTTGTAGCACAGGAACAGGGCAACAAATCCATAACAGTAGATGTATGCTTTGTTGTAACAACTTTCGGCATTTAGCACACTCCCGGGAATCTATGACAGTCTGAAAAGTCACTTCCGTTTAATGAAATGTGGACAAACTATGCATGCGACCCCCAATAAATAGCTGCAGAAAGTTAGCATACTGCCAGGGCAACTCACTAATAACACTAAAGTTGTGCTCAGCCGATAAACTCGCCGGTATTTTTGAAAAAACGGAGAAAACGATAAGACCCCATAACGTTAGCGGATAGCGTCATTTTGTTAACGTAATCGTAAACGTGCACACCTTAGATGGACAGACGTTGCGGCCACAATATTTGAGCCACATATAAAAAATTGACATCGACTTGTAGCACAGGAACAGGGCAACAAATCCATAACAGTAGATGTATGCTTTGTTGTAACAACTTTCGGCATTTAGCACACTCCCGGGAATCTATGACAGTCTGAAAAGTCACTTCCGTTTAATGAATTGTGGACAAACTATGCATGCGACCCCCAATAAATAGCTGCAGAAAGTTAGCATACTGCCAGGGCAACTCACTAATAACACTAAAGTTGTGCTCAGCCGATAAACTCGCCGGTATTTTTGAAAAAACGGAGAAAACGATAAGACCCCATAACGTTAGCGGATAGCGTCATTTTGTTAACGTAATCGTAAACGTGCACACCTTAGATGGACAGACGTTGCGGCCACAATATTTGAGCCACATATAAAAAATTGACATCGACTTGTAGCACAGGAACAGGGCAACAAATCCATAACAGTAGATGTATGCTTTGTTGTAACAACTTTCGGCATTTAGCACACTCCCGGGAATCTATGACAGTCTGAAAAGTCACTTCCGTTTAATGAATTGTGGACAAACTATGCATGCGACCCCCAATAAATAGCTGCAGAAAGTTAGCATACTGCCAGGGCAACTCACTAATAACACTAAAGTTGTGCTCAGCCGATAAACTCGCCGGTATTTTTGAAAAAAAGGAGAAAACGATAAGACCCCATAACGTTAGCGGATAGCGTCATTTTGTTAACGTAATCGTAAACGTGCACACCTTAGATGGACAGACGTTGCGGCCACAATATTTGAGCCACATATAAAAAATTGACATCGACTTGTAGCACAGGAACAGGGCAACAAATCCATAACAGTAGATGTATGCTTTGTTGTAACAACTTTCGGCATTTAGCACACTCCCGGGAATCTATGACAGTCTGAAAAGTCACTTCCGTTTAATGAATTGTGGACAAACTATGCATGCGACCCCCAATAAATAGCTGCAGAAAGTTAGCATACTGCCAGGGCAACTCACTAATAACACTAAAGTTGTGCTCAGCCGATAAACTCGCCGGTATTTTTGAAAAAAACGGAGAAAACGATAAGACCCCATAACGTTAGCGGATAGCGTCATTTTGTTAACGTAATCGTAAACGTGTACACCTTAGATGGACAGACGTTGCGGCCACAATATTTGAGCCACATATAAAAAATTGACATCGACTTGTAGCACAGGAACAGGGCAACAAATCCATAACAGTAGATGTATGCTTTGTTGTAACAACTTTCGGCATTTAGCACACTCCCGGGAATCTATGACAGTCTGAAAAGTCACTTCCGTTTAATGAATTGTGGACAAACTATGCATGCGACCCCCAATAAATAGCTGCAGAAAGTTAGCATACTGCCAGGGCAACTCACTAATAACACTAAAGTTGTGCTCAGCCGATAAACTCGCCGGTATTTTTGAAAAAAACGGAGAAAACGATAAGACCCCATAACGTTAGCGGATAGCGTCATTTTGTTAACGTAATCGTAAACGTGCACACCTTAGATGGACAGACGTTGCGGCCACAATATTTGAGCCACATATAAAAAATTGACATCGACTTGTAGCACAGGAACAGGGCAACAAATCCATAACAGTAGATGTATGCTTTGTTGTAACAACTTTCGGCATTTAGCACACTCCCGGGAATCTATGACAGTCTGAAAAGTCACTTCCGTTTAATGAATTGTGGACAAACTATGCATGCGACCCCCAATAAATAGCTGCAGAAAGTTAGCATACTGCCAGGGCAACTCACTAATAACACTAAAGTTGTGCTCAGCCGATAAACTCGCCGGTATTTTTGAAAAAACGGAGAAAACGATAAGACCCCATAACGTTAGCGGATAGCGTCATTTTGTTAACGTAATCGTAAACGTGCACACCTTAGATGGACAGACGTTGCGGCCACAATATTTGAGCCACATATAAAAAATTGACATCGACTTGTAGCACAGGAACAGGGCAACAAATCCATAACAGTAGATGTATGCTTTGTTGTAACAACTTTCGGCATTTAGCACACTCCCGGGAATCTATGACAGTCTGAAAAGTCACTTCCGTTTAATGAATTGTGGACAAACTATGCATGCGACCCCCAATAAATAGCTGCAGAAAGTTAGCATACTGCCAGGGCAACTCACTAATAACACTAAAGTTGTGCTCAGCCGATAAACTCGCCGGTATTTTTGAAAAAACGGAGAAAACGATAAGACCCCATAACGTTAGCGGATAGCGTCATTTTGTTAACGTAATCGTAAACGTGCACACCTTAGATGGACAGACGTTGCGGCCACAATATTTGAGCCACATATAAAAAATTGACATCGACTTGTAGCACAGGAACAGGGCAACAAATCCATAACAGTAGATGTATGCTTTGTTGTAACAACTTTCGGCATTTAGCACACTCCCGGGAATCTATGACAGTCTGAAAAGTCACTTCCGTTTAATGAAATGTGGACAAACTATGCATGCGACCCCCAATAAATAGCTGCAGAAAGTTAGCATACTGCCAGGGCAACTCACTAATAACACTAAAGTTGTGCTCAGCCGATAAACTCGCCGGTATTTTTGAAAAAACGGAGAAAACGATAAGACCCCATAACGTTAGCGGATAGCGTCATTTTGTTAACGTAATCGTAAACATGCACACCTTAGATGGACAGACGTTGCGGCCACAATATTTGAGCCACATATAAAAAATTGACATCGACTTGTAGCACAGGAACAGGGCAACAAATCCATAACAGTAGATGTATGCTTTGTTGTAACAACTTTCGGCATTTAGCACACTCCCGGGAATCTATGACAGTCTGAAAAGTCACTTCCGTTTAATGAAATGTGGACAAACTATGCATGCGACCCCCAATAAATAGCTGCAGAAAGTTAGCATACTGCCAGGGCAACTCACTAATAACACTAAAGTTGTGCTCAGCCGATAAACTCGCCGGTATTTTTGAAAAAACGGAGAAAACGATAAGACCCCATAACGTTAGCGGATAGCGTCATTTTGTTAACGTAATCGTAAACGTGCACACCTTAGATGGACAGACGTTGCGGCCACAATATTTGAGCCACATATAAAAAATTGACATCGACTTGTAGCACAGGAACAGGGCAACAAATCCATAACAGTAGATGTATGCTTTGTTGTAACAACTTTCGGCATTTAGCACACTCCCGGGAATCTATGACAGTCTGAAAAGTCACTTCCGTTTAATGAATTGTGGACAAACTATGCATGCGACCCCCAATAAATAGCTGCAGAAAGTTAGCATACTGCCAGGGCAACTCACTAATAACACTAAAGTTGTGCTCAGCCGATAAACTCGCCGGTATTTTTGAAAAAACGGAGAAAACGATAAGACCCCATAACGTTAGCGGATAGCGTCATTTTGTTAACGTAATCGTAAACGTGCACACCTTAGATGGACAGACGTTGCGGCCACAATATTTGAGCCACATATAAAAAATTGACATCGACTTGTAGCACAGGAACAGGGCAACAAATCCATAACAGTAGATGTATGCATTTAGCACACTCCCGGGAATCTATGACAGTCTGAAAAGTCACTTCCGTTTAATGAATTGTGGACAAACTATGCATGCGACCCCCAATAAATAGCTGCAGAAAGTTAGCATACTGCCAGGGCAACTCACTAATAACACTAAAGTTGTGCTCAGCCGATAAACTCGCCGGTATTTTTGAAAAAACGGAGAAAACGATAAGACCCCATAACGTTAGCGGATAGCGTCATTTTGTTAACGTAATCGTAAACGTGTACACCTTAGATGGACAGACGTTGCGGCCACAATATTTGAGCCACATATAAAAAATTGACATCGACTTGTAGCACAGGAACAGGGCAACAAATCCATAACAGTAGATGTATGCTTTGTTGTAACAACTTTCGGCATTTAGCACACTCCCGGGAATCTATGACAGTCTGAAAAGTCACTTCCGTTTAATGAATTGTGGACAAACTATGCATGCGACCCCCAATAAATAGCTGCAGAAAGTTAGCATACTGCCAGGGCAACTCACTAATAACACTAAAGTTGTGCTCAGCCGATAAACTCGCCGGTATTTTTGAAAAAACGGAGAAAACGATAAGACCCCATAACGTTAGCGGATAGCGTCATTTTGTTAACGTAATCGTAAACGTGCACACCTTAGATGGACAGACGTTGCGGCCACAATATTTGAGCCACATATAAAAAATTGACATCGACTTGTAGCACAGGAACAGGGCAACAAATCCATAACAGTAGATGTATGCTTTGTTGTAACAACTTTCGGCATTTAGCACACTCCCGGGAATCTATGACAGTCTGAAAAGTCACTTCCGTTTAATGAATTGTGGACAAACTATGCATGCGACCCCCAATAAATAGCTGCAGAAAGTTAGCATACTGCCAGGGCAACTCACTAATAACACTAAAGTTGTGCTCAGCCGATAAACTCGCCGGTATTTTTGAAAAAACGGAGAAAACGATAAGACCCCATAACGTTAGCGGATAGCGTCATTTTGTTAACGTAATCGTAAACGTGCACACCTTAGATGGACAGACGTTGCGGCCACAATATTTGAGCCACATATAAAAAATTGACATCGACTTGTAGCACAGGAACAGGGCAACAAATCCATAACAGTAGATGTATGCTTTGTTGTAACAACTTTCGGCATTTAGCACACTCCCGGGAATCTATGACAGTCTGAAAAGTCACTTCCGTTTAATGAATTGTGGACAAACTATGCATGCGACCCCCAATAAATAGCTGCAGAAAGTTAGCATACTGCCAGGGCAACTCACTAATAACACTAAAGTTGTGCTCAGCCGATAAACTCGCCGGTATTTTTGAAAAAACGGAGAAAACGATAAGACCCCATAACGTTAGCGGATAGCGTCATTTTGTTAACGTAATCGTAAACGTGCACACCTTAGATGGACAGACGTTGCGGCCACAATATTTGAGCCACATATAAAAAATTGACATCGACTTGTAGCACAGGAACAGGGCAACAAATCCATAACAGTAGATGTATGCTTTGTTGTAACAACTTTCGGCATTTAGCACACTCCCGGGAATCTATGACAGTCTGAAAAGTCACTTCCGTTTAATGAATTGTGGACAAACTATGCATGCGACCCCCAATAAATAGCTGCAGAAAGTTAGCATACTGCCAGGGCAACTCACTAATAACACTAAAGTTGTGCTCAGCCGATAAACTCGCCGGTATTTTTGAAAAAACGGAGAAAACGATAAGACCCCATAACGTTAGCGGATAGCGTCATTTTGTTAACGTAATCGTAAACGTGCACACCTTAGATGGACAGACGTTGCGGCCACAATATTTGAGCCACATATAAAAAATTGACATCGACTTGTAGCACAGGAACAGGGCAACAAATCCATAACAGTAGATGTATGCTTTGTTGTAACAACTTTCGGCATTTAGCACACTCCCGGGAATCTATGACAGTCTGAAAAGTCACTTCCGTTTAATGAATTGTGGACAAACTATGCATGCGACCCCCAATAAATAGCTGCAGAAAGTTAGCATACTGCCAGGGCAACTCACTAATAACACTAAAGTTGTGCTCAGCCGATAAACTCGCCGGTATTTTTGAAAAAACGGAGAAAACGATAAGACCCCATAACGTTAGCGGATAGCGTCATTTTGTTAACGTAATCGTAAACGTGCACACCTTAGATGGACAGACGTTGCGGCCACAATATTTGAGCCACATATAAAAAATTGACATCGACTTGTAGCACAGGAACAGGGCAACAAATCCATAACAGTAGATGTATGCTTTGTTGTAACAACTTTCGGCATTTAGCACACTCCCGGGAATCTATGACAGTCTGAAAAGTCACTTCCGTTTAATGAATTGTGGACAAACTATGCATGCGACCCCCAATAAATAGCTGCAGAAAGTTAGCATACTGCCAGGGCAACTCACTAATAACACTAAAGTTGTGCTCAGCCGATAAACTCGCCGGTATTTTTGAAAAAAACGGAGAAAACGATAAGACCCCATAACGTTAGCGGATAGCGTCATTTTGTTAACGTAATCGTAAACGTGTACACCTTAGATGGACAGACGTTGCGGCCACAATATTTGAGCCACATATAAAAAATTGACATCGACTTGTAGCACAGGAACAGGGCAACAAATCCATAACAGTAGATGTATGCTTTGTTGTAACAACTTTCGGCATTTAGCACACTCCCGGGAATCTATGACAGTCTGAAAAGTCACTTCCGTTTAATGAATTGTGGACAAACTATGCATGCGACCCCCAATAAATAGCTGCAGAAAGTTAGCATACTGCCAGTGCAACTCACTAATAACACTAAAGTTGTGCTCAGCCGATAAACTCGCCGGTATTTTTGAAAAAAACGGAGAAAACGATAAGACCCCATAACGTTAGCGGATAGCGTCATTTTGTTAACGTAATCGTAAACGTGCACACCTTAGATGGACAGACGTTGCGGCCACAATATTTGAGCCACATATAAAAAATTGACATCGACTTGTAGCACAGGAACAGGGCAACAAATCCATAACAGTAGATGTATGCTTTGTTGTAACAACTTTAGGCATTTAGCACACTCCCGGGAATCTATGACAGTCTGAAAAGTCACTTCCGTTTAATGAATTGTGGACAAACTATGCATGCGACCCCCAATAAATAGCTGCAGAAAGTTAGCATACTGCCAGGGCAACTCACTAATAACACTAAAGTTGTGCTCAGCCGATAAACTCGCCGGTATTTTTGAAAAAAACGGAGAAAACGATAAGACCCCATAACGTTAGCGGATAGCGTCATTTTGTTAACGTAATCGTAAACGTGCACACCTTAGATGGACAGACGTTGCGGCCACAATATTTGAGCCACATATAAAAAATTGACATCGACTTGTAGCACAGGAACAGGGCAACAAATCCATAACAGTAGATGTATGCTTTGTTGTAACAACTTTCGGCATTTAGCACACTCCCGGGAATCTATGACAGTCTGAAAAGTCACTTCCGTTTAATGAATTGTGGACAAACTATGCATGCGACCCCCAATAAATAGCTGCAGAAAGTTAGCATACTGCCAGGGCAACTCACTAATAACACTAAAGTTGTGCTCAGCCGATAAACTCGCCGGTATTTTTGAAAAAACGGAGAAAACGATAAGACCCCATAACGTTAGCGGATAGCGTCATTTTGTTAACGTAATCGTAAACGTGCACACCTTAGATGGACAGACGTTGCGGCCACAATATTTGAGCCACATATAAAAAATTGACATCGACTTGTAGCACAGGAACAGGGCAACAAATCCATTACAGTAGATGTATGCTTTGTTGTAACAACTTTCGGCATTTAGCACACTCCCGGGAATCTATGACAGTCTGAAAAGTCACTTCCGTTTAATGAATTGTGGACAAACTATGCATGCGACCCCCAATAAATAGCTGCAGAAAGTTAGCATACTGCCAGGGCAACTCACTAATAACACTAAAGTTGTGCTCAGCCGATAAACTCGCCGGTATTTTTGAAAAAACGGAGAAAACGATAAGACCCCATAACGTTAGCGGATAGCGTCATTTTGTTAACGTAATCGTAAACGTGCACACCTTAGATGGACAGACGTTGCGGCCACAATATTTGAGCCACATATAAAAAATTGACATCGACTCGTAGCACAGGAACAGGGCAACAAATCCATAACAGTAGATGTATGCTTTGTTGTAACAACTTTCGGCATTTAGCACACTCCCGGGAATCTATGACAGTCTGAAAAGTCACTTCCGTTTAATGAATTGTGGACAAACTATGCATGCGACCCCCAATAAATAGCTGCAGAAAGTTAGCATACTGCCAGGGCAACTCACTAATAACACTAAAGTTGTGCTCAGCCGATAAACTCGCCGGTATTTTTGAAAAAACGGAGAAAACGATAAGACCCCATAACGTTAGCGGATAGCGTCATTTTGTTAACGTAATCGTAAACGTGCACACCTTAGATGGACAGACGTTGCGGCCACAATATTTGAGCCACATATAAAAAATTGACATCGACTCGTAGCACAGGAACAGGGCAACAAATCCATAACAGTAGATGTATGCTTTGTTGTAACAACTTTCGGCATTTAGCACACTCCCGGGAATCTATGACAGTCTGAAAAGTCACTTCCGTTTAATGAATTGTGGACAAACTATGCATGCGACCCCCAATAAATAGCTGCAGAAAGTTAGCATACTGCCAGGGCAACTCACTAATAACACTAAAGTTGTGCTCAGCCGATAAACTCGCCGGTATTTTTGAAAAAACGGAGAAAACGATAAGACCCCATAACGTTAGCGGATAGCGTCATTTTGTTAACGTAATCGTAAACGTGCACACCTTAGATGGACAGACGTTGCGGCCACAATATTTGAGCCACATATAAAAAATTGACATCGACTTGTAGCACAGGAACAGGGCAACAAATCCATAACAGTAGATGTATGCTTTGTTGTAACAACTTTCGGCATTTAGCACACTCCCGGGAATCTATGACAGTCTGATAAGTCACTTCCGTTTAATGAATTGTGGACAAACTATGCATGCGACCCCCAATAAATAGCTGCAGAAAGTTAGCATACTGCCAGGGCAACTCACTAATAACACTAAAGTTGTGCTCAGCCGATAAACTCGCCGGTATTTTTGAAAAAACGGAGAAAACGATAAGACCCCATAACGTTAGCGGATAGCGTCATTTTGTTAACGTAATCGTAAACGTGCACACCTTAGATGGACAGACGTTGCGGCCACAATATTTGAGCCACATATAAAAAATTGACATCGACTTGTAGCACAGGAACAGGGCAACAAATCCATAACAGTAGATGTATGCTTTGTTGTAACAACTTTCGGCATTTAGCACACTCCCGGGAATCTATGACAGTCTGAAAAGTCACTTCCGTTTAATGAATTGTGGACAAACTATGCATGCGACCCCCAATAAATAGCTGCAGAAAGTTAGCATACTGCCAGGGCAACTCACTAATAACACTAAAGTTGTGCTCAGCCGATAAACTCGCCGGTATTTTTGAAAAAACGGAGAAAACGATAAGACCCCATAACGTTAGCGGATAGCGTCATTTTGTTAACGTAATCGTAAACGTGCACACCTTAGATGGACAGACGTTGCGGCCACAATATTTGAGCCACATATAAAAAATTGACATCGACTTGTAGCACAGGAACAGGGCAACAAATCCATAACAGTAGATGTATGCTTTGTTGTAACAACTTTCGGCATTTAGCACACTCCCGGGAATCTATGACAGTCTGAAAAGTCACTTCCGTTTAATGAATTGTGGACAAACTATGCATGCGACCCCCAATAAATAGCTGCAGAAAGTTAGCATACTGCCAGGGCAACTCACTAATAACACTAAAGTTGTGCTCAGCCGATAAACTCGCCGGTATTTTTGAAAAAACGGAGAAAACGATAAGACCCCATAACGTTAGCGGATAGCGTCATTTTGTTAACGTAATCGTAAACGTGCACACCTTAGATGGACAGACGTTGCGGCCACAATATTTGAGCCACATATAAAAAATTGACATCGACTTGTAGCACAGGAACAGGGCAACAAATCCATAACAGTAGATGTATGCTTTGTTGTAACAACTTTCGGCATTTAGCACACTCCCGGGAATCTATGACAGTCTGAAAAGTCACTTCCGTTTAATGAATTGTGGACAAACTATGCATGCGACCCCCAATAAATAGCTGCAGAAAGTTAGCATACTGCCAGGGCAACTCACTAATAACACTAAAGTTGTGCTCAGCCGATAAACTCGCCGGTATTTTTGAAAAAACGGAGAAAACGATAAGACCCCATAACGTTAGCGGATAGCGTCATTTTGTTAACGTAATCGTAAACGTGCACACCTTAGATGGACAGACGTTGCGGCCACAATATTTGAGCCACATATAAAAAATTGACATCGACTTGTAGCACAGGAACAGGGCAACAAATCCATAACAGTAGATGTATGCTTTGTTGTAACAACTTTCGGCATTTAGCACACTCCCGGGAATCTATGACAGTCTGAAAAGTCACTTCCGTTTAATGAATTGTGGACAAACTATGCATGCGACCCCCAATAAATAGCTGCAGAAAGTTAGCATACTGCCAGGGCAACTCACTTATAACACTAAAGTTGTGCTCAGCCGATAAACTCGCCGGTATTTTTGAAAAAACGGAGAAAACGATAAGACCCCATAACGTTAGCGGATAGCGTCATTTTGTTAACGTAATCGTAAACGTGCACACCTTAGATGGACAGACGTTGCGGCCACAATATTTGAGCCACATATAAAAAATTGACATCGACTTGTAGCACAGGAACAGGGCAACAAATCCATAACAGTAGATGTATGCTTTGTTGTAACAACTTTCGGCATTTAGCACACTCCCGGGAATCTATGACAGTCTGAAAAGTCACTTCCGTTTAATGAATTGTGGACAAACTATGCATGCGACCCCCAATAAATAGCTGCAGAAAGTTAGCATACTGCCAGGGCAACTCACTAATAACACTAAAGTTGTGCTCAGCCGATAAACTCGCCGGTATTTTTGAAAAAACGGAGAAAACGATAAGACCCCATAACGTTAGCGGATAGCGTCATTTTGTTAACGTAATCGTAAACGTGCACACCTTAGATGGACAGACGTTGCGGCCACAATATTTGAGCCACATATAAAAAATTGACATCGACTTGTAGCACAGGAACAGGGCAACAAATCCATAACAGTAGATGTATGCTTTGTTGTAACAACTTTCGGCATTTAGCACACTCCCGGGAATCTATGACAGTCTGAAAAGTCACTTCCGTTTAATGAATTGTGGACAAACTATGCATGCGACCCCCAATAAATAGCTGCAGAAAGTTAGCATACTGCCAGGGCAACTCACTAATAACACTAAAGTTGTGCTCAGCCGATAAACTCGCCGGTATTTTTGAAAAAACGGAGAAAACGATAAGACCCCATAACGTTAGCGGATAGCGTCATTTTGTTAACGTAATCGTAAACGTGCACACCTTAGATGGACAGACGTTGCGGCCACAATATTTGAGCCACATATAAAAAATTGACATCGACTTGTAGCACAGGAACAGGGCAACAAATCCATAACAGTAGATGTATGCTTTGTTGTAACAACTTTCGGCATTTAGCACACTCCCGGGAATCTATGACAGTCTGAAAAGTCACTTCCGTTTAATGAATTGTGGACAAACTATGCATGCGACCCCCAATAAATAGCTGCAGAAAGTTAGCATACTGCCAGGGCAACTCACTAATAACACTAAAGTTGTGCTCAGCCGATAAACTCGCCGGTATTTTTGAAAAAACGGAGAAAACGATAAGACCCCATAACGTTAGCGGATAGCGTCATTTTGTTAACGTAATCGTAAACGTGCACACCTTAGATGGACAGACGTTGCGGCCACAATATTTGAGCCACATATAAAAAATTGACATCGACTTGTAGCACAGGAACAGGGCAACAAATCCATAACAGTAGATGTATGCTTTGTTGTAACAACTTTCGGCATTTAGCACACTCCCGGGAATCTATGACAGTCTGAAAAGTCACTTCCGTTTAATGAATTGTGGACAAACTATGCATGCGACCCCCAATAAATAGCTGCAGAAAGTTAGCATACTGCCAGGGCAACTCACTAATAACACTAAAGTTGTGCTCAGCCGATAAACTCGCCGGTATTTTTGAAAAAACGGAGAAAACGATAAGACCCCATAACGTTAGCGGATAGCGTCATTTTGTTAACGTAATCGTAAACGTGCACACCTTAGATGGACAGACGTTGCGGCCACAATATTTGAGCCACATATAAAAAATTGACATCGACTTGTAGCACAGGAACAGGGCAACAAATCCATAACAGTAGATGTATGCTTTGTTGTAACAACTTTCGGCATTTAGCACACTCCCGGGAATCTATGACAGTCTGAAAAGTCACTTCCGTTTAATGAATTGTGGACAAACTATGCATGCGACCCCCAATAAATAGCTGCAGAAAGTTAGCATACTGCCAGGGCAACTCACTAATAACACTAAAGTTGTGCTCAGCCGATAAACTCGCCGGTATTTTTGAAAAAACGGAGAAAACGATAAGACCCCATAACGTTAGCGGATAGCGTCATTTTGTTAACGTAATCGTAAACGTGCACACCTTAGATGGACAGACGTTGCGGCCACAATATTTGAGCCACATATAAAAAATTGACATCGACTTGTAGCACAGGAACAGGGCAACAAATCCATAACAGTAGATGTATGCTTTGTTGTAACAACTTTCGGCATTTAGCACACTCCCGGGAATCTATGACAGTCTGAAAAGTCACTTCCGTTTAATGAATTGTGGACAAACTATGCATGCGACCCCCAATAAATAGCTGCAGAAAGTTAGCATACTGCCAGGGCAACTCACTAATAACACTAAAGTTGTGCTCAGCCGATAAACTCGCCGGTATTTTTGAAAAAACGGAGAAAACGATAAGACCCCATAACGTTAGCGGATAGCGTCATTTTGTTAACGTAATCGTAAACGTGCACACCTTAGATGGACAGACGTTGCGGCCACAATATTTGAGCCACATATAAAAAATTGACATCGACTTGTAGCACAGGAACAGGGCAACAAATCCATAACAGTAGATGTATGCTTTGTTGTAACAACTTTCGGCATTTAGCACACTCCCGGGAATCTATGACAGTCTGAAAAGTCACTTCCGTTTAATGAATTGTGGACAAACTATGCATGCGATCCCCAATAAATAGCTGCAGAAAGTTAGCATACTGCCAGGGCAACTCACTAATAACACTAAAGTTGTGCTCAGCCGATAAACTCGCCGGTATTTTTGAAAAAACGGAGAAAACGATAAGACCCCATAACGTTAGCGGATAGCGTCATTTTGTTAACGTAATCGTAAACGTGCACACCTTAGATGGACAGACGTTGCGGCCACAATATTTGAGCCACATATAAAAAATTGACATCGACTTGTAGCACAGGAACAGGGCAACAAATCCATAACAGTAGATGTATGCTTTGTTGTAACAACTTTCGGCATTTAGCACACTCCCGGGAATCTATGACAGTCTGAAAAGTCACTTCCGTTTAATGAATTGTGGACAAACTATGCATGCGAACCCCAATAAATAGCTGCAGAAAGTTAGCATACTGCCAGGGCAACTCACTAATAACACTAAAGTTGTGCTCAGCCGATAAACTCGCCGGTATTTTTGAAAAAACGGAGAAAACGATAAGACCCCATAACGTTAGCGGATAGCGTCATTTTGTTAACGTAATCGTAAACGTGCACACCTTAGATGGACAGACGTTGCGGCCACAATATTTGAGCCACATATAAAAAATTGACATCGACTTGTAGCACAGGAACAGGGCAACAAATCCATAACAGTAGATGTATGCTTTGTTGTAACAACTTTCGGCATTTAGCACACTCCCGGGAATCTATGACAGTCTGAAAAGTCACTTCCGTTTAATGAATTGTGGACAAACTATGCATGCGACCCCCAATAAATAGCTGCAGAAAGTTAGCATACTGCCAGGGCAACTCACTAATAACACTAAAGTTGTGCTCAGCCGATAAACTCGCCGGTATTTTTGAAAAAACGGAGAAAACGATAAGACCCCATAACGTTAGCGGATAGCGTCATTTTGTTAACGTAATCGTAAACGTGCACACCTTAGATGGACAGACGTTGCGGCCACAATATTTGAGCCACATATAAAAAATTGACATCGACTTGTAGCACAGGAACAGGGCAACAAATCCATAACAGTAGATGTATGCTTTGTTGTAACAACTTTCGGCATTTAGCACACTCCCGGGAATCTATGACAGTCTGAAAAGTCACTTCCGTTTAATGAATTGTGGACAAACTATGCATGCGACCCCCAATAAATAGCTGCAGAAAGTTAGCATACTGCCAGGGCAACTCACTAATAACACTAAAGTTGTGCTCAGCCGATAAACTCGCCGGTATTTTTGAAAAAACGGAGAAAACGATAAGACCCCATAACGTTAGCGGATAGCGTCATTTTGTTAACGTAATCGTAAACGTGCACACCTTAGATGGACAGACGTTGCGGCCACAATATTTGAGCCACATATAAAAAATTGACATCGACTTGTAGCACAGGAACAGGGCAACAAATCCATAACAGTAGATGTATGCTTTGTTGTAACAACTTTCGGCATTTAGCACACTCCCGGGAATCTATGACAGTCTGAAAAGTCACTTCCGTTTAATGAATTGTGGACAAACTATGCATGCGACCCCCAATAAATAGCTGCAGAAAGTTAGCATACTGCCAGGGCAACTCACTAATAACACTAAAGTTGTGCTCAGCCGATAAACTCGCCGGTATTTTTGAAAAAACGGAGAAAACGATAAGACCCCATAACGTTAGCGGATAGCGTCATTTTGTTAACGTAATCGTAAACGTGCACACCTTAGATGGACAGACGTTGCGGCCACAATATTTGAGCCACATATAAAAAATTGACATCGACTTGTAGCACAGGAACAGGGCAACAAATCCATAACAGTAGATGTATGCTTTGTTGTAACAACTTTCGGCATTTAGCACACTCCCGGGAATCTATGACAGTCTGAAAAGTCACTTCCGTTTAATGAATTGTGGACAAACTATGCATGCGACCCCCAATAAATAGCTGCAGAAAGTTAGCATACTGCCAGGGCAACTCACTAATAACACTAAAGTTGTGCTCAGCCGATAAACTCGCCGGTATTTTTGAAAAAACGGAGAAAACGATAAGACCCCATAACGTTAGCGGATAGCGTCATTTTGTTAACGTAATCGTAAACGTGCACACCTTAGATGGACAGACGTTGCGGCCACAATATTTGAGCCACATATAAAAAATTGACATCGACTTGTAGCACAGGAACAGGGCAACAAATCCATAACAGTAGATGTATGCTTTGTTGTAACAACTTTCGGCATTTAGCACACTCCCGGGAATCTATGACAGTCTGAAAAGTCACTTCCGTTTAATGAATTGTGGACAAACTATGCATGCGACCCCCAATAAATAGCTGCAGAAAGTTAGCATACTGCCAGGGCAACTCACTAATAACACTAAAGTTGTGCTCAGCCGATAAACTCGCCGGTATTTTTGAAAAAACGGAGAAAACGATAAGACCCCATAACGTTAGCGGATAGCGTCATTTTGTTAACGTAATCGTAAACGTGCACACCTTAGATGGACAGACGTTGCGGCCACAATATTTGAGCCACATATAAAAAATTGACATCGACTTGTAGCACAGGAACAGGGCAACAAATCCATAACAGTAGATGTATGCTTTGTTGTAACAACTTTCGGCATTTAGCACACTCCCGGGAATCTATGACAGTCTGAAAAGTCACTTCCGTTTAATGAATTGTGGACAAACTATGCATGCGACCCCCAATACATAGCTGCAGAAAGTTAGCATACTGCCAGGGCAACTCACTAATAACACTAAAGTTGTGCTCAGCCGATAAACTCGCCGGTATTTTTGAAAAAACGGAGAAAACGATAAGACCCCATAACGTTAGCGGATAGCGTCATTTTGTTAACGTAATCGTAAACGTGCACACCTTAGATGGACAGACGTTGCGGCCACAATATTTGAGCCACATATAAAAAATTGACATCGACTTGTAGCACAGGAACAGGGCAACAAATCCATAACAGTAGATGTATGCTTTGTTGTAACAACTTTCGGCATTTAGCACACTCCCGGGAATCTATGACAGTCTGAAAAGTCACTTCCGTTTAATGAATTGTGGACAAACTATGCATGCGACCCCCAATAAATAGCTGCAGAAAGTTAGCATACTGCCAGGGCAACTCACTAATAACACTAAAGTTGTGCTCAGCCGATAAACTCGCCGGTATTTTTGAAAAAACGGAGAAAACGATAAGACCCCATAACGTTAGCGGATAGCGTCATTTTGTTAACGTAATCGTAAACGTGCACACCTTAGATGGACAGACGTTGCGGCCACAATATTTGAGCCACATATAAAAAATTGACATCGACTTGTAGCACAGGAACAGGGCAACAAATCCATAACAGTAGATGTATGCTTTGTTGTAACAACTTTCGGCATTTAGCACACTCCCGGGAATCTATGACAGTCTGAAAAGTCACTTCCGTTTAATGAATTGTGGACAAACTATGCATGCGACCCCCAACAAATAGCTGCAGAAAGTTAGCATACTGCCAGGGCAACTCACTAATAACACTAAAGTTGTGCTCAGCCGATAAACTCGCCGGTATTTTTGAAAAAACGGAGAAAACGATAAGACCCCATAACGTTAGCGGATAGCGTCATTTTGTTAACGTAATCGTAAACGTGCACACCTTAGATGGACAGACGTTGCGGCCACAATATTTGAGCCACATATAAAAAATTGACATCGACTTGTAGCACAGGAACAGGGCAACAAATCCATAACAGTAGATGTATGCTTTGTTGTAACAACTTTCGGCATTTAGCACACTCCCGGGAATCTATGACAGTCTGAAAAGTCACTTCCGTTTAATGAATTGTGGACAAACTATGCATGCGACCCCCAATAAATAGCTGCAGAAAGTTAGCATACTGCCAGGGCAACTCACTAATAACACTAAAGTTGTGCTCAGCCGATAAACTCGCCGGTATTTTTGAAAAAACGGAGAAAACGATAAGACCCCATAACGTTAGCGGATAGCGTCATTTTGTTAACGTAATCGTAAACGTGCACACCTTAGATGGACAGACGTTGCGGCCACAATATTTGAGCCACATATAAAAAATTGACATCGACTTGTAGCACAGGAACAGGGCAACAAATCCATAACAGTAGATGTATGCTTTGTTGTAACAACTTTCGGCATTTAGCACACTCCCGGGAATCTATGACAGTCTGAAAAGTCACTTCCGTTTAATGAATTGTGGACAAACTATGCATGCGACCCCCAATAAATAGCTGCAGAAAGTTAGCATACTGCCAGGGCAACTCACTAATAACACTAAAGTTGTGCTCAGCCGATAAACTCGCCGGTATTTTTGAAAAAAACAGAGAAAACGATAAGACCCCATAACGTTAGCGGATAGCGTCATTTTGTTAACGTAATCGTAAACGTGCACACCTTAGATGGACAGACGTTGCGGCCACAATATTTGAGCCACATATAAAAAATTGACATCGACTTGTAGCACAGGAACAGGGCAACAAATCCATAACAGTAGATGTATGCTTTGTTGTAACAACTTTCGGCATTTAGCACACTCCCGGGAATCTATGACAGTCTGAAAAGTCACTTCCGTTTAATGAATTGTGGACAAACTATGCATGCGACCCCCAATAAATAGCTGCAGAAAGTTAGCATACTGCCAGGGCAACTCACTTATAACACTAAAGTTGTGCTCAGCCGATAAACTCGCCGGTATTTTTGAAAAAACGGAGAAAACGATAAGACCCCATAACGTTAGCGGATAGCGTCATTTTGTTAACGTAATCGTAAACGTGCACACCTTAGATGGACAGACGTTGCGGCCACAATATTTGAGCCACATATAAAAAATTGACATCGACTTGTAGCACAGGAACAGGGCAACAAATCCATAACAGTAGATGTATGCTTTGTTGTAACAACTTTCGGCATTTAGCACACTCCCGGGAATCTATGACAGTCTGAAAAGTCACTTCCGTTTAATGAATTGTGGACAAACTATGCATGCGACCCCCAATAAATAGCTGCAGAAAGTTAGCATACTGCCAGGGCAACTCACTAATAACACTAAAGTTGTGCTCAGCCGATAAACTCGCCGGTATTTTTGAAAAAACGGAGAAAACGATAAGACCCCATAACGTTAGCGGATAGCGTCATTTTGTTAACGTAATCGTAAACGTGCACACCTTAGATGGACAGACGTTGCGGCCACAATATTTGAGCCACATATAAAAAATTGACATCGACTTGTAGCACAGGAACAGGGCAACAAATCCATAACAGTAGATGTATGCTTTGTTGTAACAACTTTCGGCATTTAGCACACTCCCGGGAATCTATGACAGTCTGAAAAGTCACTTCCGTTTAATGAATTGTGGACAAACTATGCATGCGACCCCCAATAAATAGCTGCAGAAAGTTAGCATACTGCCAGGGCAACTCACTAATAACACTAAAGTTGTGCTCAGCCGATAAACTCGCCGGTATTTTTGAAAAAACGGAGAAAACGATAAGACCCCATAACGTTAGCGGATAGCGTCATTTTGTTAACGTAATCGTAAACGTGCACACCTTAGATGGACAGACGTTGCGGCCACAATATTTGAGCCACATATAAAAAATTGACATCGACTTGTAGCACAGGAACAGGGCAACAAATCCATAACAGTAGATGTATGCTTTGTTGTAACAACTTTCGGCATTTAGCACACTCCCGGGAATCTATGACAGTCTGAAAAGTCACTTCCGTTTAATGAATTGTGGACAAACTATGCATGCGACCCCCAATAAATAGCTGCAGAAAGTTAGCATACTGCCAGGGCAACTCACTAATAACACTAAAGCTGTGCTCAGCCGATAAACTCGCCGGTATTTTTGAAAAAAACGGAGAAAACGATAAGACCCCATAACGTTAGCGGATAGCGTCATTTTGTTAACGTAATCGTAAACGTGCACACCTTAGATGGACAGACGTTGCGGCCACAATATTTGAGCCACATATAAAAAAATTGACATCGACTTGTAGCACAGGAACAGGGCAACAAATCCATAACAGTAGATGTATGCTTTGTTGTAACAACTTTCGGCATTTAGCACACTCCCGGGAATCTATGACAGTCTGAAAAGTCACTTCCGTTTAATGAATTGTGGACAAACTATGCATGCGACCCCCAATAAATAGCTGCAGAAAGTTAGCATACTGCCAGGGCAACTCACTAATAACACTAAAGTTGTGCTCAGCCGATAAACTCGCCGGTATTTTTGAAAAAAACGGAGAAAACGATAAGACCCCATAACGTTAGCGGATAGCGTCATTTTGTTAACGTAATCGTAAACGTGCACACCTTAGATGGACAGACGTTGCGGCCACAATATTTGAGCCACATATAAAAAAATGACATCGACTTGTAGCACAGGAACAGGGCAACAAATCCATAACAGTAGATGTATGCTTTGTTGTAACAACTTTCGGCATTTAGCACACTCCCGGGAATCTATGACAGTCTGAAAAGTCACTTCCGTTTAATGAATTGTGGACAAACTATGCATGCGACCCCCCAATAAATAGCTGCAGAAAGTTAGCATACTGCCAGGGCAACTCACTAATAACACTAAAGTTGTGCTCAGCCGATAAACTCGCCGGTATTTTTGAAAAAACGGAGAAAACGATAAGACCCCATAACGTTAGCGGATAGCGTCATTTTGTTAACGTAATCGTAAACGTGCACACCTTAGATGGACAGACGTTGCGGCCACAATATTTGAGCCACATATAAAAAAATGACATCGACTTGTAGCACAGGAACAGGGCAACAAATCCATAACAGTAGATGTATGCTTTGTTGTAACAACTTTCGGCATTTAGCACACTCCCGGGAATCTATGACAGTCTGAAAAGTCACTTCCGTTTAATGAATTGTGGACAAACTATGCATGCGACCCCCCAATAAATAGCTGCAGAAAGTTAGCATACTGCCAGGGCAACTCACTAATAACACTAAAGTTGTGCTCAGCCGATAAACTCGCCGGTATTTTTGAAAAAACGGAGAAAACGATAAGACCCCATAACGTTAGCGGATAGCGTCATTTTGTTAACGTAATCGTAAACGTGCACACCTTAGATGGACAGACGTTGCGGCCACAATATTTGAGCCACATATAAAAAATTGAGATCGACTTGTAGCACAGGAACAGGGCAACAAATCCATAACAGTAGATGTATGCTTTGTTGTAACAACTTTCGGCATTTAGCACACTCCCGGGAATCTATGACAGTCTGAAAAGTCACTTCCGTTTAATGAATTGTGGACAAACTATGCATGCGACCCCCAATAAATAGCTGCAGAAAGTTAGCATACTGCCAGGGCAACTCACTAATAACACTAAAGTTGTGCTCAGCCGATAAACTCGCCGGTATTTTTGAAAAAACGGAGAAAACGATAAGACCCCATAACGTTAGCGGATAGCGTCATTTTGTTAACGTAATCGTAAACGTGCACACCTTAGATGGACAGACGTTGCGGCCACAATATTTGAGCCACATATAAAAAATTGACATCGACTTGTAGCACAGGAACAGGGCAACAAATCCATAACAGTAGATGTATGCTTTGTTGTAACAACTTTCGGCATTTAGCACACTCCCGGGAATCTATGACAGTCTGAAAAGTCACTTCCGTTTAATGAATTGTGGACAAACTATGCATGCGACCCCCAATAAATAGCTGCAGAAAGTTAGCATACTGCCAGGGCAACTCACTAATAA
>NW_027468074.1:0-60185 GCF_965363235.1 Mytilus galloprovincialis
TTCTCAATGTTGACGCGTATTTCGATATCTGAGTCCTGCGTTACTCCTCTAATATACATTGCGGAACATATTGACTATATACATTTTGTTCCTCTATCAATAAGCTTTCGATTGAGGTATAATATATATCTATAATGAGGGGCTGAAGGATCCTGCCAGTCCATTCCATTATTCAAAATTTCCATTTCATTATTCAAAATTGGCTATTTCTCAATGTTCACGCGTATTTCGATATTTAAGTCCTTCGTTACTCCTCTAATATGCGTTGCAGAACATACTGACTTGATGCATTTTGTTCCTTTATTGATAAGCTTTCGATCAAGGTAAAATATATATTTATACTTAGGGACTGAAGGGTCCTGCCAGTCCATTCCATTATTCAAAATTGGTTGTTTGTCAATGTTGGTGCGTATTTTGATATTTGAGTCGTTCGTTACTCCTCTAATATGCGTTGCGGAACATATTGATTATATACATTTTGTTACTCTATTAATAAGCTTTCGATTGAGGTATAATATATATCTATAATAAGGTGCTGAAGGGTCCTGCCAGTCCACTCCATTATTCCAAATTTCCATTTCATTATTCAAAATTTGCTATTTCTACATGTTCACGCGTATTTCGATATTTAAGTCCTTTGTTACTCTTCTAATATGTGTTGCGGAACATATTGACTATATACATTTTGTTCCTCTATCAATAAGCTATCGATCGAGGTATAATATATATTTGTAATTAGGGGCTGAAGGGTCCTGCCAGTCCATTCCATTATTCAAACTTTCCATTTCATTATTCAAAATTGGCTATTTCCCAATGTTCACGCGTATTTCGATATTTAAGTCCTTCGTTACTCCTCTAATATGTGTTGCAGAACATACTGACTTGACGCATTTTGTTCCTTTATTAATAAGCTTTCGATCAAGGTATAATATATATTTATACTTAGGGACTGAAGGGTCCTGCCAGTCCATTCCATTATTCAAACTTTCCATTTCATTATTCAAAATTGGCTATTTCCCAATGTTCACGCGTATTTCGATATTTAAGTCCTTCGTTACTCCTCTAATATGCGTTGCAGAACATACTGACTTGATGCATTTTGTTCCTTTATTGATAAGCTTTCGATCAAGGTAAAATATATATTTATACTTAGGGACTGAAGGGTCCTGCCAGTCCATTCCATTATTCAAAATTGGTTGTTTGTCAATGTTGGTGCGTATTTTGATATTTGAGTCGTTCGTTACTCCTCTAATATGCGTTGCGGAACATATTGATTATATACATTTTGTTACTCTATTAATAAGCTTTCGATTGAGGTATAATATATATCTATAATAAGGTGCTGAAGGGTCCTGCCAGTCCACTCCATTATTCCAAATTTCCATTTCATTATTCAAAATTTGCTATTTCTACATGTTCACGCGTATTTCGATATTTAAGTCCTTTGTTACTCTTCTAATATGTGTTGCGGAACATATTGACTATATACATTTTGTTCCTCTAATAATAAGATTTCGATCGAGGTATAATATACATCTGTAATTAGGGGCTGAAGGGTCCTGCCAGTCCATTCCATTATTCAAACTTTCCATTTCATTATTCAAAATTGGCTATTTCCCAATGTTCACGCGTATTTCGATATTTAAGTCCTTCGTTACTCCTCTAATATGCGTTGCAGAACATACTGACTTGATGCATTCTGTTCCTTTATTAATAAGCTTTCGATCAAGGTAAAATATATATTTATACTTAGGGACTGAAGGGTCCTGCCAGTCCATTCCATTATTCAAAATTGGTTGTTTGTCAATGTTGGTGCGTATTTTGATATTTGAGTCGTTCGTTACTCCTCTAATATGCGTTGCGGAACATATTGATTATATACATTTTGTTACTCTATTAATAAGCTTTCGATTGAGGTATAATATATATCTATAATAAGGTGCTGAAGGGTCCTGCCAGTCCACTCCATTATTCCAAATTTCCATTTCATTATTCAAAATTTGCTATTTCTACATGTTCACGCGTATTTCGATATTTAAGTCCTTTGTTACTCCTCTAATATGTGTTGCGGAACATATTGACTAGATACATTTTGTTCCTCTAATAATAAGATTTCGATCGAGGTATAATGTATATCTGTAATTAGGGGCTGAAGGATCCTGCCAGTCCATTCCATTATTCAAAATTTCCATTTCATTATTCAAAATTGGCTCTTTCTCAATGTTCACGCGTATTTCGATATTTAGGTCCTTCGTTACTCCTCTAATATGCGTTGCAGAACATCTTGACTATATACATTTTGTTCTTCTCGTAATAAGCTTTCTAATGAGGTATAAGGTTTATTTATAATTAGGGGCTAAAGGGTCACAGCATTCCATTCCTTTAATCAAAATATGTATTTCATTATTCAAAATTGGCTATTTCTTAATTTTCACGCGTATTTTGGCATTTAGGTCCTCCGTAAACCCTATAATGGTCATTCAGGCACATATCATTTCTACTCAGTTTATTTCTCTATCAATAAGCTTTCATTTGGTGTATAAATTTTGTCTTGATTACGGACTGAAGAGTTGCAGCAGTCCATTCCATTATTCAAAATAAGCTATTTCTCAATGTTCACGCGTATATCGATATTTAAGTCCTTCGTTACTCCTGTAATATGCGTTGCAGAACATATTGACTATATACATTTTGTTCCTCTAATAATAAGCTTTCAATCGAGGTATAATATATATCTGTAATTAGGGGCTGAAGGGTCATGCCAGTCCATTCCATTATTCAAAATTTCCATTTCAGTATTCAAAATTGGCTATTTCCCAATGTTGATGCGTATTTTGACATTTGAGTCGTTCGTTACTCCTCTAATATGCGTTGCGGAACATATTGACTATATACATTTTGTTCCTCTATTAATAAGCTTTCGATTGAGGTATAATATATATTTATAATAAGGTGCTGAAGGGTCCTGCCAGTCCATTCCATTATTCAAAATTTCCATTTCATTATTCAAAATTTGCTATTTCTTCATGTTCACGCGTATTTTGATATTTGAGTCGTTCGTTACTCTTCTAATATGCGTTGCGGAACATATTGACTATATGCATTTTGTTCCTCTCGTAATTAGCTTTCTAATGAGGTATAAGGTTTATTAATAATTAGGGGCTAAAGGGTCACAGCATTCCATTCCTTTATTCAAAATATCTATTTCATTATTCAAAATTGGCTATTTCTTAATTTTCACGCGTATTTTGGCATTTAGGTCCTCCGTAAACCCTATAATGGTCATTAAGGCACATATCGTTTCTACTCAGTTTATTCCTCTATCAATAAGTTTCATTTGGTGTATAAATTTTGTCTTGATTACGGACTGAAGGGTTGCAGCAGTCCATTCCATTATTCAAAATAAGCTATTTCTCAATGTTCACGCGTATATCGATATTTAAGTCCTTCGTTACTCCTGTAATATGCGTTGCAGAACATATTGACTATATACCTTTTGTTCCTCTATTAATAAGCTTTTGATCGAGGTATAATATATATCTGTAATTAGGGGCTGAAGGGTCCTGCTAGTCCATTTCATTATTCAAAATTTCCATTTCATTATTCAAAATGGCTATTTCTCAATGTTGACGCGTATTTCGATATTTGAGTCGTTCGTTACTCCTCTAATATGCGTTGCGGAACATATTGACTATATACATTTTGTTCCTCTCGTAATTAGCTTTCTAATGAGGTATAAGGTTTATTTATAATTAGGGGCTAAAGGGTCACAGCATTCCATTCCTTTATTCAAAATATCTATTTCATTATTCAAAATTGGCTATTTCTTAATTTTCACGCGTATTTTGGCATTTAGGTCCTCCGTAAACCCTATAATGGTCATTAAGGCACATATCGTTTCTACTCAGTTTATTCCTCTATCAATAAGTTTCATTTGGTGTATAAATTTTGTCTTGATTACGGACTGAAGGGTTGCAGCAGTCCATTCCATTATTCAAAATAAGCTATTTCTCAATGTTCACGCGTATATCGATATTTAAGTCCTTCGTTACTCCTGTAATATGCGTTGCAGAACATATTGACTATATACCTTTTGTTCCTCTATTAATAAGCTTTCGATCGAGGTATAATATATATCTGTAATTAGAGGCTGAAGGGTCCTGCTAGTCCATTTCATTATTCAAAATTTCCATTTCATTATTCAAAATTAGCTTCATGTATTTCCTCATTTTTACGCATATTGTGGCATTTAGATCCTGTGTAAACCCACTTTTGATTATTGCGAATCAGGATATAGGTATAGTGTCACAGTAATTTTTTTTTATATTTATTTCACTATTCACCGCTTCAATTTGAATAATGAAACATAAACTATTTCATTATTCATTATTCATTTTGTAATATTGAATAGTGAACTATTTCATTATTCATTATTGAATAATGAATATTGAACTATGAATAATGGACGTACTTCAGCGCGGTATGTGCCTGTCCCAAGTCAGGAGCCTGTAATTTAGTGGTTGTCGTTTGTTTATGTGTTACATATTTGTTATTCGTTCATTTTTTTTTTATATAAATGAAGCCGTTAGTGTTCTCGTTTGAATTGTTTTACATTGTCATATAGGGGCCTTTTATAGCTGACTGTGCGATATGGGCTTTGCTCATTGTTAAAGGCCGTACGGTGACCTAAAGTTGATAATTTCTGTGCCATTTTGGTCTCTTGTGGAGAGTTGTCTCATTGGCAATCATACCAGATCTTCTTTTTTATATTATGTGTGCCTCTCAGTTGTAGGACAGCCTTTGTACTTAATTTTAATACGGCGGACACCTCTTATTCTTATACTTCATACCTGAGAAACAGAAAATGTATGCCATCAATTTTAGAATTCATTCTTACATAGTTTTATATTTCCGCCGTTGCCTACGAATTATTTTTTTTTGCTCCGAATTGAAGGCATAACTTTGACTTTGAGATGAAGAATCGCAATAAAGCGCCAAACAGATGATCAGGCGAACAAGTTGACTGTAATATAGTCGGGACTGATAGAATGTTGGAATACTATACATAATTATTCATATCACTCCGTCAAAGGATGCATATGCCTTCAGTTCCATTGAGTCAGTTGGTCAGATACTTGTCACTGAACTTTTTTTTTTAATAAACTTTATTTAGATTCACTACACATAACTCAAAACAATAACTGATAATATTTTAAAAGGGCATACGATACAGTTACAGGGGAGGTAATGACGTTTCTAACGTAGATTGTTAGTTTCACGACGTCAAACTATGACTTATCGGGGACAGATTCAGTTTTCGACTTATTTTTATCATTCAAACTTATTTAACTTGAAAACGAGTTCATGGACCCCTCTTTTTTAAAGGCTATCTAGTTTGATTACGCAAGAAGATTATGTGTGCCAATTTTCATGAAAACGTAAATTGTGCAATTACTAGTATTTAAATTGGGAGGATGCTTATAAAATACAGAAATTTCAAACTATTTAACAAAAAGCAATTTGTGTTTAAAAATCTTTTTAAATCTTTTAAAACAAAAAAAAGTTTGCCAGGCCTACCTCAGAATCAATTTTCTATGTTCAGTGGACCGTGAAATTGGGATAAAATCTCCAATTGGGCATTGAAATTAGAAAGATAATATCATAGGTAACACGTGTACTAAGTTTCAAGTTGATTGGACTTCAACTTCATCAAAAACTACCTCGACCAAAAACATTAACCCGAACCGGGACAGACGGACGAACGGACGGATGGGCGGATGGATGAACGAACAAACAAACAAACAAACAAACAAACAAACAAACAAACGAACGGACGGACGGACGGACGGACGGACGGACAAACAGACGCACAGACTGGAAAACATAATGTCCATAATTGTGCATAATTGGGGCATAACAATTGAGAATCGGAACAAGGAATGTCAAATAGACAAAAACACGACCAAAGAGCAGAAAAACAGCCGAAGGTTACTAATGGGTCTTCAACACATCGAGAAAATCCCGCACCAAAAGATGGGCCTTAGCAAGCCCCTAATCAGTCAATTACGTGCATTGACGGGGGTCAGATCCATAATCCGACAGTACTGTAGTCCGACAGTCCTATAATCCGACAGACCGATAGTCCGACAGTCCTATAATCCGACAGCCCGATAGTCCGACACACAGTCACTTGTCTGTGAAAAGCTTGCCTATAAAGACATGGAAAAATTCTAAATAAAAAATTTTACACAAAAAATCATGTGTCAAGTCGATCAGTATGACGTCTTCTGGCCCGTATCCTGCGGATGTAACCTTAGAAAAATAGATAACCCGGGAATTTTGAAAATGACCCGTTTTCGCCAGGATTCAAAGCATTCAGACTGATATCATAATTAAGCGATTGCAATACCGGTAAATTCATATTTCTCTTTGGACAAGAAGTTCAACTATAGCTGTGTAAACTCAAATTAACTGACCCATTTCACTTTCAGTGCATGGCTTCACTTGACAGCTTTGGTGTCAAACACACTCAATCTGTTGATTAACAGTCATTACCTAAGCTTTATGTCGTTTTAAAATAATTGTGTCTTTCAAAGTTGTTTTGAAATAATAATTTGACTTATTTCGCCATTGTTCACCTTTCACAATGTAATCCTTTAACGTATGTTGTTTTATTTTAATTTTAAAAAGATTAAATCTAGAATAAATTGTATGCAAAAACATAATAACAAGGATGTGTCCCAAGTACACGCACTATCATTTTCTCAATCTGTTCATTACCGTGAAAATGGGGTAAAATCTATAATTTGACGTTACATTTAGAAAGATCATATCATAAAGAACAATTTACATGTTTTACAAGTTTCAAGTTAATTGGACTCCAAATTCATCAAAAACTACCTCGATTAAAAACTTTAACCAAACCTTTAACCACGGAGCGGGTCGGAGAAACGACGAACGAACGAACAGACGGACGGACGGACGGTCACACCGACCAGAAAACATAATGCCCATAAATGGGGCATAATAATACTTTTACTATTTTTTACCGTGGGCTTAGAACAATTAACAAATAAAGTTATTTGAAAATTACCTTTTTCGTCTATACCTCCTTTACTAATTTAACTTTATTGTTACGCCCCACCTACGATAGTAGAGGGGCATTATGTTTTCAGGTCTGTTTAACCGCTCGTCTGTTCGTCCGTCCGTTCGTTCGTTTTTTTGGTCTGTGTTTTATACGACCGCAATTTGGTTGTCACGTTGTCGTCGTCAGCGTTCTCCGAAGACACTTGGTTTCCGGACAATAACTTTAGTGCAAGTGAATAGAAATCTATGAAATTTAATCACAAGGATTGTAACCACTAAAAGAAGGCTAGGATTGATGTTTTTCATTTAAAATCTTCAATGTTTTACTCATTGAATGATCAATTCTACTGGAATTTGAATAAAACTTGTGTGCGAACGGACCTAACACCGAGAAGAGACAAGCAAAACCCAATTTATAACTAGTTTGTCATTCAATCCGATGTAGTTGCTTTCATATCTTCGGGGCGAATGACGCTCAGGTACGTTCATGCATGATGACGAATAACGGTAAAATAATACATGTGACACCCTGTCACACCCTCATATGTTACATACAAGCGCATGTGCATGTGTGAAAACAAACCAGATAAGATTTCATTATTAAACTAGATGAACAGGAATGGAATGACATAATCAATTTGTTCAAACAGAATAAGATATATTTTTTTATCCAATTAAACTGCCCTTGATTCCATTTTTTAAATTTTACAAACTGTTTGCGTTTCAATAGTATATTAACAAGCATTAATTCCGGGTGCGGGAATTTCTCGCTACATTGAAGACCTGTTGGTGACCCTCTGCTGTTGTTTTTTATTTGGTCGGGTTGTTGTCTCTTTGACACATTCCCCATTTCCATTCTCAATTTTATTAGCCTTTCAAAAAGGGCTAGTCGACTCTTAGCTGATGAAAATGGAAAGTGCTCTCGCTTTGTAGATTAATTCATTTACTAGAATAGTCACGTGCACCAATCAACAAATGTTACCACACATGTGAGGTCACACGTTATGAAGTAGTATATATCGTTTAACGTTGTTGTTTACGAAACTCCAGAAGATTCGACTATTTATAGATAAAAGTTACCTGTGTACCAATATCATGAATATGCATGACTAATGACCAGGCAAAATCTAATTGCTAAAATAGAGAGGACAGATCCGATACTCTACGGGATTGAAGGACATTAACTAGGTTTGGATTGTCCTAACCAATCAATAAACTTTGATTATTCACGTCTCGTAATATCTTCCAATCAGGTAGCAAGAAAATTTCACGCACTAACTGTCCATCGTTCAATTCTTAATATCGACTCCTAGGAGTCGATAATAAGCTTATATATATATAGTACGATATCCATATTTACGTTAACCCGAAACATTTGAATAAAATCAAAATTAAACTACCTTGACCAAAAACTTTAACCAGAAGCGGGACGAACGGACAGACGAACGCACGAATGCACGAACGAACGGACCTACAGACCAGAAAAGATAATACCCCTCCACCATCTTTTTATAAAAAGTAGGGAATGCAATTCAAAATGGCGACATAGATCCCTTTATGATTTTTTAGTCAGACGTTACGCACGATACTGGTGATACCTGACGCTACATTAAAATAACGTCGAAATACACTTTTTGACTGAAGTTTTATCCAAGTCGCTTGTTGTTAAACGAACGTATGAATTTATGTTTGTCGCGATTGTCTCCCCATTCGTTTTTACCTCTTTAAAGCATTCCCTACATGTACATGTATATATTTTCATATATTATTGGTTTCTATAACTACTGTTTCTTTATAGGGATAAATACTGATTAATAAATTTCTAGCATTTTATTTCATTAATATATTCTAAAACATTTAAATGTGTTTCTTCTGTGATTCGAATGACATTGTTTGCGGTTACTTCCGAACAAATATAGACCACTGACGCAGCAGGTACAACCGCTTTCCTGTTCACAAGACGATATAGAAAAGGCGAGTTCGTTTGTTGTAATATAGACCACGAAACATAGGTGTTCCCGCAGGGAGTAAAGATCCCCAAGAATCCGTTGTGTCAATGCGTAACGTTTCCATGCTTTTCTCTACTTTCAGCATGTAGTACTCCTCCTCATCGTCGTCAGTATATAACGCAGTTAATTGACCAAACGAAACTAATTCTTGCAAAGACACTTGTTCATTTTCTTGTGCATCCGCTCTGTATTCTCGCTTCTTTTCCCATTCAGTATAACCACCAGTTTTTATCGAATTAGAAACTGGTCATACATGTGATGACAACAGTTTACACAGAAACAAGACAATTCACTGATATTCATCAACCCTTTAGCAGAATCACGACTAGCTTTACTTGGTGAAGAGATCAAATGCTAGGCACCGGCTTAAAAGACAGTCTGTTGTCACGGTGAATCGTTTCCGCATATCGGAACATTCTTCTCTTACAATGTGACCTCGGTTGTGTTAGAAATGAATTCGCGTATTCATAGAGATCTTTTGCTGTCCTTATCTAAGTCTGTCCGCGTAAAATGGCACAGTCGGCTTGTCTCTTAATAATTCCTCCAGCAGCGTCTTGTGGTCCTGAAATGCACAGATAAGTTTTTTTATGTCAACTGCATGACATTGGACCTTACCATTTTACCGCGTTCAAGGTTTATGATTTTTATAATAGTAAAAATACCGAAAGTCACGAGAAATATAAGAGATTCAATACCCTACAGCGACTGCCAAGATGAAGAACAGAAATAAAAGCCCTGTTCCTCGATACAACGTATTTATTTTTGTTTCAGGTGTAATTTAGTCCGACGCACAAGTTTTATCAAAATACATTTATTTCAAATTCGATATAATCAAAAAACATGTAAAAAAAAAATACCGATAATGTGAATACCGGACCGCTTTTGAAATATTTACATTTTACACAAATAACTCATAAATATTCAATCAAAAGCTAAATAATATGTATTCCATTGTACTCGAAAATGTGAGTAAAATCATTAAATCTGTGTCCAACATATCTAGCGTAGAGACTGACAGGCGGACTGACATTCAACTGTATTTATTATCCTCGAACTTACTACTATTATTGCCTAATCATAGTAGTAAGTTCGAGGATAATAAACTTAATTATTATGAATAACCTTTTGCATGGGAAGTTTCAAAGAAATTTCTTGTGAAATGTTGATATCCAAAGTCGTCGCTTGTTTGACTAATATCTCCGAAACAGTGTCTGCTCTTATACTGGGCTGCACACCATTCAGTAAACTCGTGCATTGTTTCTACTGAATATGAAATCGACTGTAAATATTCCGCTATATAATTTTGGACTTGGTGAACAAAGTATTGATCATGAACTAAGTCTTGGCTTATAACGAAAAATGTTTGAATCTCAGTAAGCTCGGAACACCTGTAATTTTCACTAAAGTCACGCACACAAACACATTGCTTTTCTGGGAGATTTCTAACAACAAGTTTTTGAAATTGTTCATTTTGCCATGAAGCTCTGTGCTGATGCACTGGAAAAGTTTCAATTAGTTTTCTGAAATATGAAAACAATTCACCAACTTGACTTTCTTTTTTCACGAGCATTAGTTTCTTTATGGTTTTGTTCCCTTTAACATTAACGTTTACATTTTCAAACTGTTCCCACTTTACAAATTCCGCAGTGTCAGATACATCAAGTTCACAAGGCAGAAAATTCAAGATTTTAACTCCACAATCGGAACAGTTTCTTTTAAGGCACTGTAAATTGTGTGAACCTTCAACGTTTTCGCATAATGTTGCATTAACGACATCAGATATAGAATCGTACACAGGAGTAGAATAGCATTCATTCTGTTCATTTTAATTTCTATCAAAAGTTTCTTTCGGAATTCCATACACGATTTAAAGACAGTTTTAAATTCTACATGGTACTTGCAGCAACATGTTTGTCTGTCCTTAGGTCGGACGGGACGCACAAAGTATAGGGTTTGCACCTTTCGAACATTCTTTGAGCTATTCTAATTAGGCGTGGATCCAGAGGGGGGGGGGGGGGTTTCCGGGGGTTGGAACCCCCCTTTTTTTGGACAATCAATGCATTTGAATGGGGACATGTAATTGGACCCCCCTTTTTTGTCCTGGGTTAGGAACCCCCCCCCCTTTTTAAATGGCTGGATCCGCCCCTGACTAATAGAGGGGTTTTCTCCGATAAAATCCAAATACATATCGGTCTGTGTTTTTTTCTAGTATGTGTGTCATGTGGCTTGAATAAGTTTTCGGACCAATGCGGACCCTTTTGATATTTGCCTTGTTACCAGTCGGACGAGAAATACCAGGCTTACACCAGAACTCATAAATACGTTTCTTCGTGTCAGGTGTTATTGCATCTGATCTAGTTTTTCTATTTGTGTAAGTCCAGCTTGATTTTTTAGATTTAAGTATTCTTGTTCTAATTGCATGACCACGGCTAACTCTTCTTACCGGTAATCCCAATTTCCTAGTCAGTTTCTTTCTGCATTTATTGTCACTGATTTTTTTACCACTTACTGATGAAATGATAACATTCATCGTTTTCAAAGAGTCATCCGATCTTTTCCTTTTACAGATATAAGATATAAGATATAAGATATAAGATTTTATTGATATAAAAATCCAAAATCTGGATTGTCATCAACACATACACAAAGAACAAACAAACAGTAATCATTACAATCAATTATATGTACATAAAATGGTAATATATATTTTCTTTCTTATCTATCTATTTGACTGAGGAGGTACAGTTTTACATCATAGTTATACAATTTATATACAGATGTCAATAACTGTTTTTAAATCTTCCGTCAAGGCTTTTGATGTTTTGTGTTCTTCTATTTCTTCCGGCGAAGAAATCACTTCAGAAGATTGCAGTTTTCTCACAGTCGGCGAGTTCGAATTTTGCAAGTATGCGACCATGGTTGTCACCCGCCTGTCTGGGCTCTTTGGTAGGGCCAGTTTCAGTTTCTTCAATGTCCGATGTTTTTCTGTTCTATTCTCGAAAGTATTTCGCTTATTTAAATTCTCGTTTTGCCTTTGATCATTGATATTTTCATGTTTTCTCTTTCTATATTTCCGTTTCTCTCCGTTTCTTTGACCCGTCTCATTTGTTCTTTCTCTTGTTTCTCTCTATGTTGTTTTTGGCGTACTGCCTCATCTGATAAAGCATACTCGTTTTCCTTTAGATTTCTATTTCTGTAATAAGATTCAAGCCTTTGTTCTCGTCGCTTTTGAAGCTTTTCTTGTTTGTACCGTTCAAGTCCTTCCTTAGATGACATCATTTTTTTTCACTGAAATAATTATAAAAGTTTTCATTTTGACAATTATCAACAACAAAAAACGTCTGTAACGTTACGTGTAACTTTCAAAAACGGAGTTCCATGTTTGTGACATTTTATTGGACATGCGGTTTTGTTTGTAATTTGTGCAAACCTGGGCGCATTGTCATGTTTCAAGGCTCAAAATGCGAAGAAAGGTGTGTATTTTTTAAAGCGATTAATAGAATTGAGGAAATATTCAATAAAACAAATTAATTTAATCTCATTCGACGGATTAGAGCCGGAAACTGTGTGAAAACTGTACTTGTGACAAATTCTTGGACATGAGAAAAATTCGACCTGTGTAAACCGACGTAACAACAAAGGAAAAACAATGATTTAAAAGGCGAGTCTTTGTACAAAATAATGATACCAATATTGATTAACTTACCAGTATTCTGTTAATAAAAATCAAGTCCGTAAAAGAGGGACGAAAGATACCAAAGGGACAGTCAAACTCATAAATCAAAATCAAACTGACAACGCCATGGCTAAAAATGAAAAAGACAAACAGAAAAACAATAGTACACACGACACAACATAGTAAGTTCGGCTAAAATATTTCCCTGCTTGTGGGACACTTTTTAATATCTCATTCAGGGGTCCATTGCTTCGCTTCTAGTACAGGGTTGAGTTCAATATCGTAGCATCTACGTAGTGCTTCGTAGATTTTGACTATTGAACGTGTAGCAGCTATAGACTAGCAAGTACGTAGCTGCTACGATATTGAACTCAACCCTGGTTGTGTTCCAATTTTTTGACGTCACAATGCTATGACGTTGAACGTTGCGCTGCCCGAAAATGGTGACTTTTGGTGAAAAAAATCACCAATCTTCAGCACATTTTGCCCAAATATCGGCATCTATTTGTAACGCGGGACACGAGAAAAATTACGTTATTTATAAAATCGTGTTCGGTTTATACACATACACTTGTATTAAAATGTCATTCAAGACTTAAAATAAATTCCCAAGACATTCAGCTTTATTTTGATGTAAAATTTATATGTTTTCTAGTAGCAACGACAATATAGTGACCAATTGTTGCTTATGACGCGATATTTTTTCTTGAGTGTCACCAGTTCCGTGCGTAACGTCCATACGGATATGGATAGTAAACTGCACATTGCTAGAAAAAAAAAGAAATGATGGCAACGTCAAATACTGTAATAAAGTTATACAAATAGACAGGAAATAATAATAAAAAAAATTAAAAACATTGATTTACAAATTTAATTTTAAAGACTATTCAATTTCTAATGGTACGAATAACAATGGACTTTGTTTGCGGGATGTAGAAGCAGGGGTTTCCAGAAATCTCCCTCGTCACACCCTGTGGTCGAAAGCCATTGTTATTGTAACAACAGATCTATTCAATTTACACGTGTTTCAACAATAGAAACAATGAAGTATAACAATTGAACTGTATAACAATATAACTGGGCTGTAAGCATGAAATCGGTCATATTTTTTTTATCTGACGGGTTACGACGTCTTCACTCTAAATCGATTGGATTTTGTACGAATGTTGATTGATATTTCAGTCTTAGATACAAGATTGTTATTATTAGTTATTACGAATGTCGTTCGGGTCAAACATGGTCACCCGAGTCGTACATATTAAATAAGTAATGTCGATTTTTGCTTGGTCCGTGCATGTAACTAAAACTTTTATGATTCAAACATCTGGAAAAATTTGGAAAATGAATCTTACAATACCGATTCTAGTGCGAATAAAACGAGATTCTTAAATAAACTTCATCAGATTTACACTTGAGACCAAAGTTTGGAAACTAAAATACGTATAGTTACCCTTGGAGATCATCAAACCAAAAAAGACTTATGTAATGGGTGGTTGGGATGAACCGCTGGAATAAGTCACTGTATTATGCTCCTTGATATACGAAAAAAAAGAGATATTTATAAGTTAAAACGGATAAACGGGACTATTATCAGCAAAATTTATTTCCGGATACTATCTTATGATCATAAACAAGTTGCTGTCCATGTTTGATAGAAATACAGGATAGCTTAAAAAGTTATTTAAATTTTAGCCACAGAGTGAATATTTGTGGACGCCTCCTATGCCAACGACGGAATGTAGGATCGCTATGTATCGCTTTTTCTATAAAAGTCCAAGACTCGACAAAAGTGAGATAATTTACAGTTCTGGGTTTTTTTTTCTACTTGATTATTCACTTTTTTAAGAGTAAATAGTATATCTGATCAATGAACCGATCAACTGGTATACATTTGCATATCTTCTATTTTTTATAGTATGATCTGTGCATATCATTTGAAGCCTGAAGCCTACGTGAATTATAATAATCAGGAAGCACTTAAACACCTCATCTTATCGTGATGTATTTAAAATTTATAGTGATGAAATACCGATATATTTGCAAAAGATTTTCATAGCATTTTTCCTTTAGTAAACCTCTTGGAAGATTAATGGTTTTGAATCACCGTATGAGGTCAATCCAAATTGAATGCACCGTGTACATTTCACAACTAACATTTTAAAATGTCAGCAAAAATGTTCAAGCTTCGATGAAATGAATCATTTTCCTTCAACTTCTCGGGGGAAACTTCCAGTTTACAGATAGACATCTTTTGCAGTTCACCTATACCAAAGAAGATGCTATTAACAGGGCACTTTGGTTCTGTGATATTTTTGACATTAAAATGAAAGATTTTGAACTATCAGTTCTATGCTACAACACACATGATTTGAAAACACCTCGGATTTCCGAGGTACAACTAAAAGATATACATCTATGTAGACAATAATGTGTCCATAGCACACGGATGTCACATCAGCACAATCCTTTTCTATGTTCAGTGAACCGTGAAAATAGGGTAAAATCTCTAATTTGACATAAAAATTAAAAATATTTCAAGTTGATTGGACTTCAACTTCATCAAAAACTATCTCGACCAAAAACATTAACCCGAAGCGAGACAGACGGACGAACGGACGGATGGGCGGATGGATGAACGAACGAACAAACAAACGAACGAACGAACGAACGAACGAACGAACGAACGAACGGACGGACGGACTAACAGACGCACATACTGGAAAACATAATGTCCATAAATGGGGCATAACAATTGAGAATCGAAATAAGGAAGTTGTCAAATAGACAACAACACGACCAAAGAGCAGAAAAACAGCCGAATGTTACTAATGTTTCTTCAACACATCGAGAAAATCCCGCACCCAAAGATGGGCCATAGCAAGCCCCTAATCAGTCAATTACGTGTATTGATGTCATACATTACCCGAAACATTTAAATAAAATCAAAATTAAAATAAAACAAATAAGAATAACCTAGACCAGAGGCTCCTGACTTGGGACAGGCGCAAAAGTACGGAGGGTTTAAACAGGTTTTGTGAGGTCTCAACCCTAAAATCTAGCCAATGTAGAATAAACAAACACACAGCAATACACACAGTTCAATCAGTTTAGAAGAATTCCAAATCCGATGTTAGAATAGGTAAGAAAAGGAACCGACATAAATTTACAAAGCACTACTTGCCGTTACCAGTGCCTTGATTTTGCGTCAATCGTCATTTAATTTGCGCCAAACAAATCTTTCATTTGATCAACAATTTGGAGCCGTACCAGTAGATTTTCAGTCCACTGGTCCGGCTGGCCAGTACACAAAAAAGCTTAAATTCTACCCCTGTGACCACAAACCATATTTCATTTGCGCCAATATTGCAAGTAAAAACTGACCGCGCTGAAGTACGTCCATTATTCATTTTTCATTATTCAAAATTCAATAATGAATAATGAAATAGTTCACTATTCAATGTTAAGGAATGAATATTGAATGATGACATAGTTTGTTTCATTATTTAAGTGATGAATAGCCTCGGTAAACACCTTTGAAATGAGCTAGGTCCAATTCGGAACTTTTCCGTAGGGATGTGACGAAGAGTACCGAATGTGTTGTAGGAATTGAAAACTACGCTAAGGGGCAACTTTGCACCACTGTGGTGGCCAGACGGACCCGGATCCCAGAAAAATATTTAAGTTGGAAATAGCCTGGGTCAATACTTTTGAAATGAGCTAGGTCCGGTTCGGAACTTTGCCGTAGGGATATGCCGAGCAGTACCGAATGTGAAGTAAATACGGAAAATTACGTTAAGGGGCATATTGGAACCTCTGTGGTGGCCAGACGGGCCTGACTGGATTCCAGGAAAATATTTAAGTGTAAATAGCCTGGGTTGATACCTTTAAAATGAACTAGGTCCGGTTTCGAAACTTTGACATTGGTATATGCCAAGGTATATCGAATGTGTGGTTGGAATGGAAAATACATATTGTCTTGATTAGGGGCTGACGGGTAGCAGCAGTTCATTCCATTATTCAAAATAAGCTATTTCTTAATGTTCACGCGTATTTCGACATTTAAGTACGTCGGTACTCCTCTAATATGCGTTGCGGAACATATTTTGTTCCTCTCTTAATAAGCTTTCAAATGAGGTATAAGGTATATCTGTAATTAGGGGCTGAAGGGTCACACCAGTCCATTCCATTATTCAAAATATCCATTTCATTTTCAAAATTGGCTGTTTCTTATATTTTCACGCGTATTTTGGCATTAAGGTCATTCGAAATCCTCCAATGGTCATTGCTGCACAATCAACTTGTTATATCTATTATCCGAGGGTGAAGAATAGCAAAGGTCCAGTGAAAATAAAAAAAGACAACGTAGAGTATTTTAATTTTTATATACATTGTCTATGTTTTGGTATACATTTAAGCAAGGAATTTCTGTTAAAAATAGTTCGGAAAACCCACTAGTTTATCCTCCGAAACTTAATAAATAATTTAAATTAAAGATTTAAAGAGTGTTTTTATTTTTTTGTTCTTATGGTAATTTGATTATTCGTTAGATCCAGTGGGGGGGGGGGGGGGGTTCGGGTGTTGGAACCCCCCGTTTTTTGGCCGATCAATGCATTTGAATGGGGACATATAGTTGGAACCCCCCTTTTGTCCTGGGTTGGGACCCCCCCTTTTTAAAATGTCTGGATCCGCCCCTGATAATGGACGTACTTCAGCGCAGTTAAACATTGGGTTGCGTCCATTGTCGTAGCAGCTATACATATATATAGATTTTTGATTCCTGAATGTGTTAGTATCCCAGCTGCTATACTATCTATTTTTTTAGCATCTAGGCTATCTGAAAGTTCAGTAATCAAACATCTATATATGTAGCCCTAATTACATTAGCTGCTATAATATTGAAAGCAACACAGGTCATGGAATTTCAAAAAAAAAGAAACTGTCCTAGGTTATGGGGAGGGTAGGAATCATGTTTAACCCCGCCACATTCTGTATGTATGTGCCTATCCCAAGTAAGTAGCATGTAATTCAGTGGTTGCATGTCGTTTGTTGATGTGTCATATATTTGTTTTTCGTTCATTTTTGTACATAAAAAGGCCCATTAGTTTTCTCGTTTGAAATGTTTCACATTTGTCATTTCGGGGCTTTTTATAGCTGACTATATATATATATATATTTAACACACGGCCAGCGAAAGCTCTTTTTTGAAAGCCCAGGTGGTCGTGTGGTCTAGCGGGACGGCTGCAGTGCAGGCGATTTGGTGTCACGATATCACAGTAGCATGGGTTCGAATCCCGGCGAAGGAAGAACCAAAAATTTGCGAAAGCAAATTTACAGATCTAACATTGTTGGGTTGATGTTTAGACGAGTTGTATATATAAATAAATATATATATATATGCGGTATGGGCTTGACTCGTTGTTGAAAGGCCGTAGGATATGGTGGTGGTTGGGGGGGGGGGGGTCTAGGATGACCTATAGTTATTTATGTCCGTGTCATTTGGTCCCTTGTGGAGTGTTGTCTTATTGGCAATCATACCCTATCTTCTTTTTTTAATTTTAATAATAAAGTCAGTTTAAGTCAAAAATCAGTCTTCATAAAATCATAAAAAAAAATGTTAAGACTTTGATAATTCACAGGGGCCGAATCATTGAAAGTATCCTAATATATGTCATATAAGCCATAGATTTATCTATGTCTTAATTAGGACCTTATTTAGGGTGGTCTTATATAATAGGACTTTCGTTTACCTGACTTAGAAATAAGATGTGTCCTAAGACCATCCTAAGACATGTTCTATAGTTCTATGACAGCTTCGTTGACACGGCCCCAACATATATATCATAAGATATGTCTTCGGACATTATTTAGGATGGTCTTAAGGTGTATCTGAGACATGTCTAAACTGTCAAAACTATCTTACGACAAACATAAGGACATAATTTATGACATATTGTAACTTATGAAACTTCCGTTAACTCAGCACTAAGACGTGTCCTAAGACCATCCGAAGCCGGAGAGTGACTGAACTTAAATAATACGTTTAAATTCATCAAACAAATTGTGACAAAACTTCATCAACATGACTAACTAGAACAAAGTCGTTTTAATACTAAAATTAAATTAAAAAAAGGTATATGTTATTCTTCGTGCAAACGCCGGAAAGAACTCTTTGTTGACTAAAGGCAATTAATTTTATATTGAATTAAAGGACACATGAAGAGTAAATTTAAGTAATTATTCGTTGATTTTGATAATTGACACAATATTAAATGTTAATTTATTTAAATCATATATCAATATGAATATAATCATCTCAATTCTAAGATGTTAAACCACAGTGAGATCAGGGCCACACATATAACGGTAAACAGGCGCGGATCCAGAGGGGGAGTTCCGGGGGTTGGAACCCCCTTTTTTTGGACGATCAATGCATTTGAATGGGGACATGTAATTGGAACCCCCCTTTGTCCTGGGTTAGGAACCCTCCTTTTTAAAATGGCTGGATCCGCCCCTGGTAAAAAAAGCATATAAATTATATATAATTAACAGGCAAATATTCTCAACAGGTTAAATAAAAACATATCTGTACTTTCAGTTTAAAGCATTTATTAGTATAAATTAATTGCAATAATTTTCAATACCTCTAGGTTTTCTTGAATATAAAAAAACCAATTAATTTTGGCACTTGCGATGAACTTTTAGAACTCATATATAATATATGATATCATAGCTGACAGGTATCTGGTTTTCCCAGGGATTTTCACTTCTACGAACGCCATTGATATCATCGCTGTTACGTTTGGATAACTAAAAAAAAAAAAACATGCAAGAAGGGTGAGTTAAATCTATTTTCAATCTTTACAGTTTAATTTACAGGCATTTCATTTATTATAATTTCTTTTTGAAACAGAAAACCAAACTGAATAAACAGTGTAACCAGTGATGAATGATCATTGTCAAAATTGAGTTCAGTATTCTATCTGTATCTGTATGGGTACGTCGTAGCTACCAATTCTGGCTTTTATACAACGGGGGTATTTTTGGGGGTTTACGTTTTGCAGGACACAATGTATTTTATTTCTCCACTATAGACGATTTGTTTTCTTCTGGAAAAGTCAAATCTACGTACCAGTAAACGTACCACGCGACGTCTACAAATAAGTCGCCTTTCAGTGGCGGATCCAGAACTTTTCTTAAGGGGGGCCCGCTGACTGACCTAAAAAGGGGGGGGGGCTCCATTCATGCACCAATGATTCCCTATATAATCAACCAAATTATTCCCGATAAAGGGGAGGCCCGGGCCCCCAAGCGGACCCCACCCCCTCCTGGATCCGCCTATGCCTTTCAAAATGAGCTCTTAATTACTGATTCAAATATGTTTCAAGCATTCATTTATTCAAACAGTAAGCATGGTATAACTTTTGTCAAACCGCCGTCTTTATATATAAATATTTAAAGACTTAGTTATCAATGTGGTATGAGCACCAATGAGACAACTCTCCATCCGAATTAACAATTTATAAAAGTGAACCATAATAGGTCAAAGGTACGGCCTTCAACACGGAGCCTTGGCTCACCGTGACCAAACAACAAGCTATAAAGGACCCCACAATTACTAGTGTGAAACCATTCAACCGGGAAAACCACCCGGGCCCCCATGCCCCCCCCTGGATCCGCCTATGATAAGGACGCATCTAAATTACAAATTAAATAGAAACATTGTTTTTGAAGAACCGAACCGTCTCATGAACACAGGCATGACTTCAGGAAAGATCGGAGATCCGTCAACCTTGCTTCGGAAGTTGGTCGTCTTATTAGTCGACAGGAGAGTTATTTCCCTTTTAAAGTATTTTCTGAAGTTCTGGTGGTGGATATATATTCCCTGAATTACCATTTTTGCAGTTATCGGTAAAGTTTACTTTAATTTTTTAATGAAGCGTTCATAATAATTGTTAAATAAAACCCAAATGAATATTATAAGTCCAAATTAGTCTCCCATCTGTTGCATTATATCTTATATCAGATCAGGGCGGGAAAATCCGGGACTTTCTCCCGGTCCTACTTAAAAGCGCCCGGAAGCGCCGGAGAGCGCCCGGGAATAGAAAAAGCGCCCGGGGAAGGAACATTAGCGCCCGGGAGAATAAAATAATAATATTTTTAATAATATTTTTTTTCCTTAAAAAGAATAAATAATCATTGCTTGTTTTGTCCTTAATATAAATGTGGATATGATGCCTGAAGTCTAATATTTTTGCAACTGCATGCCACCATCATGGTGAACACTTTTTTATGCAAATGCTGATATACATTCATTATATCTTTTTTATGAAACTGAAACTGTTTCCATGGCTATATGTTTATCAGGGTTTTAATGCTTATTTTTAAATTTAAACCAAAACCCTGCCTTTTACAAATGTCTATTATCTGAATTTGAATATTACTTGTCTAAAATTTAAGAAAAATGTGCATAACTTATTTCATCAACACAAAATTGTCTCATGCCAATAGAATATATTTTCCCGGGCGCTCCCGGGCGCATTTTAGTAGGACCCCTTTCTCCAAGTCCAAGCACAGCCACTGGGCCGCCTTGTTTACGGGACCTGACGAGGTTTGACTGTAAATTCGTTAGTGAATGATTACTAGCAATAAGTAGTTTCAAGGTAGGCATTGTGTCCGGCGGATATAGGTGTTTATCCAGTTCACTCGGTATCACTACAGTCTACAGGTTTGTTCGCGGAAACAGTGGGAACAAAATGAAAATGTTTATAGCAATATTACACTTAACAAACTAGATTACAAAATAATTCAAACCAAACAAAAAAGGGTGTAAACATTTAGGGTGCAAACAGACTTTGGGTGCCAGTGGCTGATCCAGAAATTTTCATAAGTGGGGGCCCACTGGCTGCCTAAGAGGGGGCCTGATTGCTTCATGCTTCAGTGAATCCCTATATAAGCAACCAAATTTTTTTCTCACAAGGCCCTAAATCCGCCTCTGGGTGCAAATGTGTAGCCTGTAATATATATAGGGTTGGGAAGTGAAAGGGTGCTATAATTTACAAACATGAAAAGTCACGAACATGTTTTTTGCAAACTGACCTGGATTCACTTTTTTTCGAGTTTAGACCGGGTATTTCAAGTGAACTGCTGTCTCCTTTGTCATTTTGGGGCCTTCTTATAGGCGACATGTATGGCCGATTAAAATTAATTGATAGATTTTCATCCCAGTCCACCCCTCTGAAATCATCCTGCCCCAATTTTTTTTTTATATATATTTGAAAATATATGATTTCCGGATTATGTTCATTTCCATTACCAGTAACCATCAATGATTTCGTTTCATTCAAAACTTCCTGTTTCAACTAGATTATTGTATTTCTTCGAGTAATTTAAAATGATTCTACAGATCTATGATGACAACGTCATCTACCGAAAATAGAGATTGATTACGGGAATGGCATAACATATTTGGCTTACGATTAATATGCTGTTTCCAGTGTGGATCCAGAACTTTTCCTAAGGGGGGCCCGCTGACTGACCTAAGAGGGGGCCCGCTCAAGTCATGCTTCAATGATTCCCTATATAATCAACCAAATTTTTCCCACGAAAGGGGGGCCTGGGCCCCCCAGGCCCCCCCCTGGATCCGCCTATGGTTTCCAAGAATGCAAATTGCTGCATGACACAAATTTTTATGATTAGAAAAACATGGATTTTTTTATTGAAACTGTACAATGTCAATGACTTAATTTGTGTCAGGAATTTTGGACTGAATTTCAGAATGATATCCAAAGCGCAAGAATTGTGGAACTCATTGGTACAAAAAATGACTGACTTTAAAAATATTGACTCAAGCACGAATTTATTATATTTTTTTACTGTATATTGAGTTCAAAAAGTCGGCAAACAGACTATGCAGTATGGGCTTTGCTCATTGTTGAAGGCTGTAAGGTGACCTATAGTTATTAATGCCTGTGTCATTTTGGTCTCTTGTGGACAGTTGTCTCATTGGCTATCAAACCACATCTTCTGTTTAACTTTTATATACACCTACATGTAGATTTTTTTAACAACAGCTATTGTTTTCTGTTGACAAACAGCAAACACCCTCTGTCCCAATACCTTCAATAAGGGTTATTAAACACTTCTTTTTGTTAAGTTCATGTTTTTACATTGTTGCTAGCCTATGTTTGCATCATGCATAAGAATCTTTAAAGCACAAACCCTTTTATTTTCAACACTTGTTTGTGGTTTCATTTTTGTCGAGCCTGCAACTTTTGTTGCAGAAAGCTCGACATAGGGATAGTGATCCGGCGGCGGAGGCTACAGCAGCAGTGTTAGCTCACTTCTTAAAAGCTATATATTTTAGAAGGTGGAAGACCTGGATGCTTCATATTTTGTATATAGATGCCTCATGTTACGAAGTTTCCGTCAGTCACATGGCCAATGTCCTTGACCTCATTTTCATGGTTCAGTGACCACTTGAAAAAAAAGTTCAGAATTTTTGTAACGTTGAATTCTCTCTTTATTATAAGTAATAGGATAACTATATTTGGTATGTGCGTACATGTACCTTGCAAGGTTCTCATGCCCGTCAGACAGTTTTCACTTGACCTCGACCTCATTTCATGGATCAGTGAACAAGGTTAAGTTTTGGTGGTCAAATCCATATCTCAGATACTATAAGCAATAGGGCTAGTATATTTGGTGTATGGAAGGAATGGAAGGTGTACATGTCCAACTGGCAGGTGTCATCTGACCTTGACCTCATTTTCATGGTTCAGTGGTCAAAGTTAAGTTTTTAAGTTTTGATCTTTTTATCTAATATTATATGCCAAAGGTCAACTATATTTGGTGTATGGAAATATATTATGATCTATATGTCAGTCCCGCAGGTTTTATTTGACCATGACCTCAATTGCACGGTTCATTGGACAGTTAAGTTTTTGTGTTTTGGTCTATTTTTCTTAAACTATAAGTAATAGGTCAACTATATTTGTTGTATGGAAGCATTGTTAGCTGTACATGTTTGCCTGGCATGGTTCATCTGACCTTGACCTCATTTTCATGGTTCATTGGTCTTTGTTTAACTATCTTATTTAATGTTAAGTTTATGTGACAGTTGTAATAACGCTTTATACTTAGGACTATCAACATAATATCAATGATAGTAAAGAAGGCGAGACATTTCAGTGTGTGCACTCTTGTATTCTGTACTCCTAATTCTTGTGCTGCATACCAATGCATATTTGCTTCATACAAGAAAGCAAAATTAATTTGGTGTAGTTAGTCCAGCTGAAGAGAGCATTTCTACACATCATCACATGGTTTTTCCATTTAATGAAAATAGGTTTCTAAAGCCACAATAACATCATGTAGAACAATGGTTGCCAATGAATAAGAGATATTTAAGAATTATGTGTGATTCCTTTAATACATGTACATACATGTACATGATATAAGCTTATTATTACTCTTGCATTAAGAACACGTTACAGGATTGTCTGATATGAAATAAAAAATAAAAAATAAAATCCTCCCCCCCCCCCATTTAAAAAAAAAATTTGGATGAAAATCTAATAATTAAATTAAGTTGGCCTATATACATGTACATGTAGCTAACTATACCCAGTATGGGCTTTGCTCATTGTTGAAGGTCTTATGGTGACCTATAGTTGTTAATTACTGTTTTTTGTTAATTACTGTTTTTATTTGGTCTCTATTGGAGATTTGTATCATTGGCAATTATACCACATCTTCTTTATAATTGTGATTATAAAAGTCTTATTATCATGACTTCATCTTTTTATAGGCTTGTAAGTTTTTTTACAGGAAGTATAATTTAGTATTCAAATGTCCATCATCCGTCTATGGTCTGTATGGCGTCCACATGTCACACAGTAACTTGAAAACCACATATCATCTAAATTTCATGAAACATATACATAGTTGTTTCTTATGAAAGTCAAACGATCAGTATACTTTTTGGTGAAAATAAGATTTAAACTTTTTGAGTTACAGGACTTTATAACTAAAACAAGGGTGTGTTTTTTCACATGTCATGCCATATATTTCAATAATCGATTATTACTTAAAACAACACACATTTCTTTGTTACAATGTATATTATTCTACAGATCTGTATACTTTTTTTTTTTGGTGATTATTCAAAATTTTATTTTAGAGTTATTGAGTTGTTGTTTTTTAAAAAGGGGGTCGCATATCACGCTATACATTGTATTTTAAAAACCATTAATTATTTATATGGCTTAAAACTTTACAGACTTTTTAGTTAAATTAATCTCAAGATCTATATATTTTTTGGTGATGATTCAAAGTATTATTTTAGAGTTATAACTTAAGTTATCTAGTTTTTTGTGTCTCAGGAACTATTTATGATTATAATGCATGAAGCCTCAAATACAAGAGGTGTTCCAAAAGGAAATTATATTCTGGAATATTATTTCCTCAGGAATAAATATTACAATATATGTTCCTAATGGAATAAATGGTATAATTACTATGAAATATTTGTTTTAACAGGAATAGATATTATATATGACAATGTTTATAGCAAAGTTTCCATTGGTACTTCTGTAACAAATATATGTGTACAATTTGGAAATTAGTATGGCGTCCATTATCACTGAACTAGTATATATTTGTTAAGGTGCCAGCTTAAGGACACCTTCGGGTGCGGGAATTTCTCCCTACATTGAAGACCTGTTGGTGACCTTCTGCTGTTGTTTTTTCTATGGTCGTGTTGTTGTCTCTTTGACACATTCCCCATTTCCATTCTCCATTTTATTTGTTGACAGACCAAGGTCATATCATGTGTTTGTGGTGCAGCTGTTTATTTTTGAATGTTTTATACATGTTTTGAACATAAACAATGCAGAAATTCCTGATAGTTCACATACATTATTTTTTTAGATCAATGTTAAAAATGTCTAGATTATTTTCTTGCTGGACATAGGGATAGTGATCCTGTTTGGGCTTTTGTGGTAACTAGCTTCTTAAAAGTTTAGTTTTCACATAGATGCTTCATATATTATAGATACATGTACATGTACATATATATGCATATAGATCATTAGATGCCTTATGTTATAAAGTTTCTGTCTGTCATGTGATATTTCCAATGTTGTTGACCTCATTTTTATGGTTCAGTGACTTCTTAAATTTTGTTAGATTCTTGTTATGAGCATTTATACTATAATTAAATTTAGTATCTGGATATTTTGTAAGGTCCTCATGGCTGTCAAACAGTTATAACTAGACGTCAACCTCATCTCATGAAAGAGTGAATAATGTAAAGTTTTTCGAGGTAAAAAAAAGTCAATATTGCAGATACTATAGGTAGCAGATCAACTAAATTTAGTGTATGGAAATAATGCAGGGTGTGCACATCCAACTGGCAGGTGTCGTCTAATCTTTACCTCATTTTCATAGTTGTTCAGTGGGTAAATTAAAGTTTTGTAATTTGGTGTTTTTTTTGCATACCAAGGGCAAATACAAACTAGAGGCTCTAAAGAGCCTGTGTAGCTCACTTTGGTCTATGTGAATATTAAACAAAGGACACAGATTGATTCATGACAAAATTGTGTTTTGGTGATAGTGATGTGTTTGTAGATCTTACTTTACAAAACATTCTTGCTGCTTACAATTATCTCTATTTATAATGAACTTTGCCCAGTAGTTTCAGTGGAAAATGTAGTGAAAATTTACAAATTTTATGAAAATTGTTAAAATTTACTATAAAGGGCAATAACTCCTTAGGGGGTCTTTTACTAAAATCTTCTCTGAAACTACTGATCGATACTTGGTCACAATCATCAATAGGAGGATGGTAATGCCCTTTACCATCAGGCATCAAACAGTCATTTTCAGCAACCGTTAGCATTAAAATTTGTTAAAAATTTACCATGATTTGTCAAAATATGCTTATCATGATTCGTCATATTTAGTCTCAAATGATTATCGTTATTGTCATTTTTGGAAAAAAAATAACGTGATTCGCCTAAATCAGTTGATAGTTCTTTCTTCTAAAAGAAAGTGTACATTTTATCATCATATTCCAAAAAAATTACCGTTTTCATCGTTTGGCAAGAATTTTTACCATTATTTGTCATGAAGGTACCCCCATTACAAGGTTAACCCTCCAATAGGTATCTAGTTTTAAAAATGTGTCTGATGACCCTGTCTGCCAACCAACATGGCTGACATAGCTCAAAATAGAACAAAGGGGTAGAATGCAGCTTTTGGCTTATATGTCTGCATTAAGAGCAAATCTGACAAGTGGCAAAACATATGGCCTGCAACAGTTGTTGGGCCATACAGTTTTACCCTTGTCCCCCAGCTGATTTTTGGTAATATAAGTGAGTTAACCATGATGAGTTACAAATTATGTTTAAGCTTTGTTCTGCTCTCCTAATTTTTGCAGAAATACAGACTTTTCTTTCCCCACCAAGTAGAGGGGGCATTAAGTACTATTGTCAGTGTGTCTGTACCTATGTTTATCTTTATAGATTGGTTTCTATAATATTAGATTGCCTGACCAAATGTTATGAAACTTGTACACAATGCTCAATACCTCAAAACACAGACCAACTTTGAATTTTGGTGGTGTCACATACAAATTTGGGTTGCTTAACTATGCAAATAGACAAGAAATATTAATTAAATGAAACCACCCCCTCAGTCAGGGTGTCACGGAATATAAGTTCCTTCATAATATAAGTTCCAAAAGGAATAAATATTCTGGAATATTATTTCCACAGGAATAAATATTACAGTATATGTTCCTAACGGAATAAATGGTATAGAATATTTGTTCCAACAGGAATAGGTATTATGACATTGTTTATAACAAAGTTTCCAGTGGAACTTCTGTTAGGCGGAACAAATATACGTTGACAAGTGTCTATTGACTTGCTTAGTTTTCATGTACCATCATTAGTTTGTGATTAGGTCAGTCGTTAGGGAACCACTAGTAGTAAGTTAATCATGGAGATTTTTTTAGTCCTGCCCCTTTTAATAGTCACATTCTATTGACTTTGAAATTTTTGCTTAGTTTTCATGTATAAATTTGTGATTGGGTCAGTTTACGAGGAATCACTAGTGGTAAGTAATTGATTATTGGCAGTGGCAGATCCAGGCGGAGGCTTCTGTGGGTTGGAACCCCCCCCCATTTTTTTGGACGCTCAATGCATTTGAATAGGGACATGTGGTTGGAACCCCTCTTTTATCAATGGTTTGGACCCCCCTCCCCCTTTTTAAAAAAGCTGGATCCGCCCCTGTAATTGGTATGCAGTTGAATAAGCATTGGCACATTTTATTTCCATAGAGATTTGTGGGCCCTCAGTCACCAGTGATATTGTTGGCCTTTTTCAAAACTACCTCTAACCTTTTTTATTTGGAAAATATGCCATTTTGTCAAATTGGGAAGTTTATAATAACCATGAATTCGACTGGAACTTCAATTTGCAGACCCCCTTTCAAGAGAAAAACCCTCATTTGAAATAAGACCCCCTTTCAAGAGAAAAACCCTCATTTGAAATAAGACCCCTTTTTATTAGCTCACCTGGCCCGAAGATCCAAGTGAGCTTTTCTCATCACTTCAAGTCTTGGCGTCCGTCGTCTGTCGTCGTTGTCGTTAACATTTTACATTTTGAACTTCTTCTAGAGAACCACTGAATGGAATGAAACCAAACATGGCATGAATGTTCCTTATGAGGCGCTGACCAAGTGTTGTTACTTTGTAGCCGATCCATCATCCAAGATGGCCGCCAGCAGGGGACTTAGTTTAACATAGGACCCTATGGGAAATGCATACAAATGACTTCTTTTAGAGAACCACTAAATGGAATGAAACCAAACATGGCATGAATGTTCCTTATGAGGCGCTGACCAAGTGTTGTTACTTTGTAGCCGATCCATCATCCAAGATGGCCGCCAGCAGGAGACTTAGTTTAACATAGGACCCTAATGAGAAATGCATACAAATGACTTCTTTTAGAGAACTGTTGAATGAAATGAAACCAAGCATGCCATGAATGTTCCTTATGAAGTGCTGACCAAGTGTTGTTACTTTGTAGCCAATCCATCATCCAAGATGGCCGCCAGCGGTGGACTTGGTTTAACATAGGACCCTATGGGAAATGCATACAAATGACTTCTTTTAGAGAACCACTAAATGGAATGAAACCAAACATGACATGAATGTTCCTTATGAAGTGCTGACCAAGTATTGTTACTTTGTAGCCAATCCATCATTCAAGATGGCTGCCAGTGGGGGACTTAGTTTAACATAGGACCCTGTGGGAAATGCATACAAATGACTTCTATTTTAGAACCACTGAATGGAATGAAACTAAACATGGGATGAATGTTCCTTATGAGGTGCTGACCAAGTGTTGTTACTTTGTAGTTGATCCATCATCCAAGATGGCCGCCAGCGGGGGACTTAGTTTAACATAGGACCCTAATGGGAAATGCATACATTGAAATGACTTCTATAAGAGAACCAATGAATGGAATGAAACCAAACATGGCATGAATATTCCTTATGAGGTGCTGACCAAGTGTTGTTACTTTGTAGTTGATCCATCATCCAAGATGGCCGCCAGCGGGGGACTTAGTTTAACATAGGACCCTTTGGGAAATGCATACAAATGACTTCTTTTAGAGAACCACTGAATCAAATGAAACCAAACATGGCATGAAGATTCCTTATGAGGTGCTGACCAAGTGTTGTTACTTTGTAGCCGATCCATCATCCAAGATGGCCGCCAGCAGGGAACTTAGTTTAACAAAGGACCCTATGGGAAGTACATACAAATGACTTCTTTTAATGAACCATTGAATGGAATGAAACAAAACATAGCATGAATGTTCCTAATGAGTTGCTGACCAAGTGTTGTTACTTTGTCAGCCATCAAACATCCAAGATGGCCGCAAGTGGGGTAACTTAGGTTAACATAGGACCCTATGGGAAATACATTCAAATTTCTTCTTTTAGAGAACCACTGAATGGAATGAAATCAAACATATCAATAATGTTTCTTATGAGATGATGACCAAGTGTTCTTACTTTGTAGCCAATCCATTATCCAAGATGGCTGCCAGCAGGGGTTTAGTTTTACATAGAACCACTGAATGGAATGAAATCAAACATAGCAATAATGTTTCTTATGAAATGCTGACCAAGTTTTGTAACTTTGTAGCCAAATTTTATCTTTTTTTTATATGATTTCAAAAACCCAAGTAGAGTCAGGTGAGCGATACAGGCTCTTGAGAGCCTCTAGTTATCAGTGATCATGGTGATAATACATAAATAGACCTTCAAATCTGCATACAAGTCATTTTAGGCATGAAAAATGTTTAAATGAGTTTTTCAGTTTGTATTCATGCACAATTACTACTGAGACTGCACTGTTTGGGAAAAAAAGTTGTCTTTTGGGGAATAATTTTAAGCCATTTTTTTCAAATTGGGATTCTACTCCAGGGGAAAAAGCCTTTATTCTCCTGTAATTTAAGCCAATAACATCACTGGTCACTGTCTATGGACTTTGAAACTTTTGCTAAGATTTCATCTTAGTTTATAGTTTGTGATTAGGTTGGTTTATGGATAAGCATTGGCATATCTCATAACCATAATGACTATTTGACCACGCCCCCTCAGATTTGGTCATTTGACTTTGAAATTTTGCTTAGTTTACATGTATTAGTTTTTTTAGGACGTCTGTTTAAAGGGAACTATAATTATGATAAGTCAATGGTATTTGGTATGCATTTGTATTAGCATAAGCACACATTATTACGATGGAGATTGTTACTTTCAGTCATGTTTCATTGACTTTGAATATTTTCAAAACTTACAAGTGTTTATATTTTAATTTCAACATTTGCATTATCATAATTACAAAAAAGTGAGACATATTTCCGTGATAACAGTTTATTATATACTTTATATCATAGGTCAGGCAAACTAATACGTTTAACGCCAATCAATTTATTTTATTCAGTATTGCACAAAGTCACAAAAGATAATGGTACAGGGGCGGATCCAGCCATTTAAAAAAAGGGGGGGGGGGGGGGTTCCAGCTACATGTCCCTGTTATTCATATTTTACACATAAATGGACTAAATTTTTCTGCCAGTTATAATGCATTGATCACTCTGGTTAGAATTTTTCAAATTTTAATAACTTTCTTAAACTTATTTGTAAAAAAATATTTCCTGTTTAAACATACATGTATATTACTTATAAATGGACTTCAATATTTTTCTTCCAGTTATATAACATTACATACAGTCTGCAGTTAAAGTTTTTAAAGCATTTATTAGATTCATAAACCTTTCTCATTCCTTGATTTTGACCAAACTTGGATAAAAGCTTCTTACAATCAAAAGAAAGTATCTGAAGGAAAATTTTTAAATATTTTTTTCCTCATTTTTGTTGAGCCACTTTTGATTGCACCAATATGGATGCATGCATGCATATATATGTATTTCCTTCATTGATTGAAATTTTATGAAAGGTTATATATACATCAAGTACCTAAATGAAAAAACAAGTTTTTTAACTTCCTATGTCAATTAAGATAAAAACTGGTATGTTTAAATGTAAAATCTGGATGCTATTTAGGTCAGAAAATTTGAAAGATTAACTGATTCACATATTTGTGGTTTAAATGAATGATGCTGAATCAGCAAATGTTAGCATTTTGATAAGGCGTCATATCCGATTTTAGAGAGATGAATTAAATATAAGTCATGTTTTTTTTTAAAAATAAAATATGGTTTAAAAACCTACAGTCTACTAAAAAAGAACATTTATTTTTAAGTAATTTGACAGATCATTTTGAATTTATCTATTTTCAGTCTACAAGCAGTCATTAATTGATTGAAGATTTGAAGGTGGCGGGGAAAAGGGGAGAGGGGGTTGTACTCCTAAATTATTTTGGTAGGGTTGAGCTTGAGCATGCAACTGAGACATCAAGTACCCCACCATTTTCATATATTTTGTTTATCAATTAGATATATATTTAGATATTTTTTGTGGAAGAGTGAATTTTCTGCCTTCCATTTACACTGGATGCATTGATTGTATTATACAGTATGTACTAATTCTAAATATCTCTTGCAGATAATTTATTGACTTGGTGATTCTTTGTAATCTACTTGTGATTAGGTCTTATTTTATTGGTCATTGGTCAGTCAGGGGTACTACTTGTAGAAGTTATTTTTAATTACTTGAAAAAGTAATATTATTTACTTATATAAGTAAATTTGTAGGATACTTATACAAGTGAATTTTATTTACTTGTATTATGTAAAAAAAATATTGGCTGAGTTATGTCCCTTAGACAATCAGATTTTTTTACTTGTAGAAGTAAAAAAGTCATCCGATCTTCTTTTATTGAATTTATGATTATTGCTCTAATAGAATTTTAAATTATCTGCCCTTTGTAGATGTCTTTACTAATCATTTAAGTGTAATTCCATGGACAATGAACATCCCATTTGTCTGTTGTCTTCAGAACACTGCTCATTAATACAAGCCCCCAAGGAGCAATTTTTGAAGGCCTTGCACAAATACTTAAGATCTTTGCGCAATCAATTTCTTTGTTGAATTAATGAGACTCTAATAAAAAAGTTGAGCAAACCTGGGAAAAATCATTATAGGCATGAACTTACATCTCAAAACTTGATGACTTTTGTGGGCTTGTAAGAAAAATTTACTGTAAACATGATAAATACAAGTAAATTTTTGAGAAAATTAAGGGGAGATTATTCAAACATTATTTATTTACTTATATATATATGCATATTTTTTTTTACTTCTTCAAGTAAATAAAATAACTTGTACAAGTAGTACCCCTGACTGTTAGTGGTCTTGTGATAATTATACAGGGAATTTAATTGCTGGTCAATTTTGGTCTTTGTTCACAAAAGTTTAAATAGTTTAATTTTTTAGCATCTTCTGGTACATTAGTATAAAAAGTTGCAACTTCCTGAGAAGCTGACAAGGCCAAGAGAATTTCTTTTAATAATTGCTATCATGTTTCATGTGTACAAACCTTTGAATGTTAACTAGGTGCATATGTCAAAATGATTGGATTTATTGCATCTACTACTAACATCAGTGGGAATACATTAGAATATGATAAATATAGAGTTCAATTGGTTTGACAAATAGCTGCAGATGCATTCACAACTGTTACGTTTAACCACACATAAAAATACTGACGTCTGATTTAAGTTTCAGATACTTATGATATAATCAAGCATTAGTGATTATATATATATGTCAACCTTATTATGTATTAAATCATCTTTTAGTATATATATTTCATATACATGTAGAACTTATATATTTTCCCCAAAAAATATTGCAATATGACAAAATATATTTAACTAATGAACCCAGCAGAAAAAGCAGAATTGACATAGCTTTTATTTGTTTATTTGGTTAAACATTTATTTTGTTGAGAGCCATTTTGAGGAAATATCTTATTTCACAGTGAAAACGTGTTTTTTTTGTCTTAAAATTTGCTATACAATAACACCGAATTAATTTGTAAAAAAATATTACATAGAAATATACATGTATACAATGTATATGTTCACATCAGGAGAAAAAAACCAACTGGAGACAAAATAATGAACTAATTAAACAAACTTTAGCACATGTTCTGTTTAATAATGCCGTGGATTTTGTTACATATACTTGTAATTTATAACAAAGTTTTTTTTGCAAGTACCATCATTTTCTCCCTAAATAATTCAGAATTTGTTGAATAGGTAACGAACCCATCTATCCTATCACACTAGAGATAGAGGATAATGCAACAGGTACACTCAAGTAGACTGCCTCTTATCTAATGACTTACATCTGCTGAAATTAACAATGAGGGTTGGTCTAAAACAAAACTACAAATTTATATGAAAACAGAAATGATTTCAGTTTCCCAATTGAGAAAATAATAGGCCATTTCTGTTACATAATTGCATGTGTCTGTCCCAGTCAGGAGCCTGTAATTCAGTTATTGTTTGTTTATGTGTTACATATTTGTTTTTTGTTCATTTTTAACCGGATTTTTGTGACAAAAATGTCGGTTATTGATTAGGGGATGTACGCCGGGCGGCCAAGCAGTCGGGCGGTCGGGCGGGCGGCAATCAAATGTTGTCCGTGCATTAACTCATGAACCGTTCAGCCAAAGCTTTTAAAATTTTAATATGTTGTTACTGACAACTAAATGAAGGTCAAGTTCAATAATGGCGATTTTGACTTTTACCGTTCAGGAGTTATGGTTCTTGAAAGATTGAAAAATGGAGTTTTCAGTCGTGTCCGTGCATTTACGCATGAACTGTTCTACCAAAGCTTCCCAAATTTTAATATGTTGTTACTGATGACAAAATGGAGGTCAAGTTCAATAATGACGATTTCGACCTTTACCGTTCAGGAGTTGTGGTTCTTGAAAGATTGAAAAATGGATCGCGTTTCCAGTTGTGTCCGTGCATTTACGCATGAACTGTTCTACCAAAGCTTCCCAAATTTTAATATGTTGTACAGTCTTCACACTGAACTGCTTAATCTACAGGCACGCAGCTCAATTTTTGAAAAATTTTAGTTAGATTCTGTTGGCCTGTAGGTCTGATTTTTACAGGCCCGAGAGCAATTTTACCAGCCCCTGCCTGGGCTGCCACTCGGCGTGAAGACTGGTTGTAACTGATGACAAAATAGAGGTCAAGTTAAATAATGACGATTTTGACTTTCACCGTTCAGGAGTTATGGTTCTTGAAAGATTGAAAAATGGTGTTTCCAGTCGTGTCCAGGACACAAATAAATATTAATAAATCCGGTTTGCTGTCGTTGTGACAGCCTCTTGTTATCAGAAAAAATGAGATGAGGCCAAAATCATTATTTGACTCTATTAAGGGCTGATTAATTACATTACGTAAGTACTTTGATTTGTTCTACATACATGTACATTGTACAGCTGAATATTTGTGTAATGAATCAAATTCAGGAAATTTGTGTCTCCTCTTGCAGAGTGCAGGACATATGCCGAAGTGAGTGCAGTTGGCAACATTATGAGCTTTTTGCATAAAGTTTTGTTTTTCTGGACAACCTGGATACTTCAGCTAGTATAAATTAATTGAAAACAATACTTTATTAATTCTATGCGTTTAAAGCGCTTTTCTGGATTAAGTTTTATCATCAGGAACACTCAAAGCCAAATTGGAAATCTGAAGATGTATAAGTACCGAAACTGTTGAAACTGCTAAAATAGAACACAAGCCTAGGGTCAAAATACATTTTTTTTTAACCCATAAGTCAAGTGAGCTTTTTTCATCATATACAGACCCTTGTCTGTTGTCCATTAACTTTATATGGTATGGACTTCTTCTAGAGAGCCACTAAATGGAGCGAAATAAAACATTGCATGAATATTCTTCATGCTGTGTTGTAAAAGTTTTGTTAGTTTGTAGCTGATTCATTATGATCCCAGACGGCTGCCAAGGAGGGTGGAAAAAGGGGGTGTTGCTAAACGGCGGAAACGGAAAACGAAACGGAAACGGAAACAGAAAGAATTAACATCTTTTATTTAGGGTTATTTTATCTACATATACGTGTAAAGGCATGTTTTATGTAGTATAACACATGTTTACAAGAAAGAAAAAAAGAGGAATAAATTGAAAATAAAAGATTTAAAAGCATAACATATTGAAATAATTAGCAGGAGATGATGAGACTGTTTTTGTTTTTAAATATTAGATAAGGTCATGCGATTCATTATAGTCTGTTAGACTTTTCTTATTTTAAACACATGTTGGATAAATGTCAATAAGATAGTAACCCAGCAACACAAAACCAAATCTACATACGGCCTAAAAAGATGGACCTTCAACTCGATCCTAAGATAGGTTGGGGAAATTCTTTTCATTGTTTTTTCTTTGATTCTTCTTCAATTGCTTTGCATCATGATTGGTGTGTATTTGTAACTTTCATTGTATTTTTAACCGAATTTTTGTGACAAAAATGTTGGTTATTGATTTAGGGATGTACAGCTGGCAGTTGGGCAGTCGGGCGGTCGGGCAGTAGGGCGGTCAGGCGATCGGGCAGTAGGGCGGTCGGGCTGTCGGGGTGGTGGCAAACAACTGTTGTCCGTACATTTACTCATGAACCGTTCATCCAAAGCTTTTAAAATTTTAACATGTTGTTACTGACAACAAAATGAAGGTCAAGTTCAAGAATGACGATTTTGACTTTTACTTTTCAGGAGTTATGGTTTTTAAAAGATTGAAAAATGGCGTTTCCGGTCGTGTCTGTGCATTTATGCATGAACTGTCCAACCAAAGCTTCCCAAATTTCAATATGTTATTACTGATGAAAAAATGGAGGTCAAATTTAAGAATGACGATTTTGACTTTTACCATTCAGTAGTTATGGTTCTTGAAAGAATGAAAAATGGCGTTTCCAGTCTTGTCCGTGCATTTTCGCATGAACTGTTCAATCAAAGCTTCCCAAATTTTAATATGTTGTTACTGATGACAAAATGGAGGTCAAGTTCAAGAATGACGATTTTGACTTTTACCGTTCAGGAGTTATGGTTCTTGAAAGATTGAAAAAGGGCGTTTCCAGTCATGTCCGTGCATTTACTCATTAACTGTTCAACCAAAGCTTTTCAAATTTTCATATGTTGTTACTGATGACAAAATGGAGGTCAAGTCAAATAATGTTGATTTTGACTTTTACCGTTCAGGAGTTATGGTTCTTGAAAGATAAAAAAATGGCATTTCCATTCATGTTGTTGCATTTACTCATGAACCATTCAACCTAAGCTCTTTCAAATTTTTTAAATATGTTGATACTGATGACAAAATGCAGGTCAAATTTGATATTGACGATTTTCACTTTCACCGTTCATCAGTTATGGTTCTTGTGATATTGCCAGGACACAAATAAATGTGACAGCCTCTTGTTTCTTGTAAAATGAAAAGAAAACGAAAAAGAAACCTAATGGGACAAAGAAATATGGACAACAACAAATAAGGAAACCCAGGAACTGGACATATACATTTGTATACCCTTTATTTTAATGTAAACATTGATGAAATCACTCACTATACTTAGCCTTTTTTCACTGATTACAATACTGATGTACGATGTTAAGTATTAAGGTATCAAAGCATTACATCTCCTAGATTTACTATCAATAATACGAATTGATGTGAAACAAGTGGCGGAAAATAAGTAGCCTACATGGTTAACGTCGTCTTGTATTAAGATTTTTAAAATCAAATTGTACACACTGCTTTAAATATCAAGCCGCAGTTCCTTGCCATACCACAGCATCAACGGCCTGGTTGATCTGTTTGATGTTGTCCAATTTACCATGACTCTTTGCTTGCAAAAGCATAGGAATGAGTAAATCCAATATTGTGTTTTACCTGGTTTCCTGTAACTGTTTAAATTTGATTAAAATGGTTTAATATATGTGGCTTTTTCAAAATGTGACATAAACAGTGGCGGATACAGGGGCGAGTTCCGGAGGTTGGAACCCTTTTTTTCTGACGACCAATGCATTTGAATGGGGACATAAAGTTGGGCCCCCATCCACCCTTTTCTCCTTGGTTGGGACCTCCCCTCTGTTTTTTTGAAAATGGCTGGATATATCTGTAACATGTCCTTATCGATGTTTTGGGCGCAACCATTGAGGACAGTACATATAGTTGCAACTGTGTTATTTACCAATAGTTATGTAACCAACATCTTCTTTCTTTATAAGAACCTTTGAATTGATTGAAACCAAATATTGTATTTATGTTCTTGATGAGGTGCTTACCAGGTTACCTACCAAGTTTTGTAACCTTGTCACTGATTTGTCATCCCAGATAGCTACCATCAGCTGGGTACCTAGTTTTAGGATAACATAAAAAATTCTTACATGAATCACTGATAGTGATAGGAATAATATATGACATGAATGTTTCTTATGAGATGTAAACTTGAATTAGCATTCTTACTTTGTTATCCTAGAAAGTTGCCTATAGTGACCCTTAGTGTAACATAGTACTAACCTATTGGAAAAACATACATGCAATTATTAAATTGTCTTCTAGAGAAAAGCTTCAAATGGATCCAAAGGAAGCCAAGGCTTGATGTAGAAATAAGGCTTTTATTTGACCTAATTTGGTGACTTTATATACAATGCCACTCGGATGGAAGGTTGGCTAATTGGCACTCATACCATGGCCACATCTTCTTATTTTATATGATTATTTGTTTCTTAAGAGCTGTTTTGTTGCTTTGTTGCCTATCTCAGTATCTGTTATCTAAGTAGGCTTCAGCAAGGGGGCTTTATAGTTTAGCATATGCTGCTATGGGAAATACTTACAAATTTTGAAAGAATTGAAACCAGTAATGATTTGTATGTTCCGTATGAGGTGCTAACAAAAGTAAAAAAAAATGTACTTTGTTGCTTATCTGTCCTCTAAGATTTTTATACGACCGCAAAAATTTAGATTTTTTGGTCGTATATTGCTATCACGTTGGCGTCGTCGTAGTCGTCCGAATACTTTTAGTTTTCGCACTCTAACTTTAGTAAAAGTGAATAGAAATCAATGAAATTTTAACACAAGGTTTATGACCACAAAAGGAAGGTTGGGATTGATTTTGGGAGTTTTGGTCCCAATATTTTAGGAATTAGGGGCCAAAAAGGGCCCAAATAAGCATTTTCTTGGTTTTCGCACTATAACTTTAGTTTAAGTGAATAGAAATCTATGAAATTTTGACACAAGGTTTATGACCACAAAAGGACGGTTGGGATGGATATTGGGAGTTTTGGTTTTAACAGTTTAGGAATTAAGGGCAAAAAAAGGGCCCAAATAAGCATTATTCTTGGTTTTCGCACAATAACTTTAGTATAAGTAAATAGAAATCAATGAAATTTAAACACAAGGTTTATGACCACAAAAGGAAGGTTGGGATTGATTTTTGGAGTTGAGGTCACAACAGTTTATGAATTAGGGGCCAAAAAGGGGCCCAAATAAGCATTATTTTTGGTTTTTGCACCATAACTTTAGTATAAGTAAATAGAAATCTATGAAATTTAAACACAAGGTTTATGACCATAAAAGGAAGGTTGGGTTTGATTTTGGGAGTTTTGGTCCCAACAGTTTAGGAATAAGGGGCCCAAAGGGTCCAAAATTGAACTTTGTGTGATTTCATCAAAAATTGAGTAATTGGGGTTCTTTGATATGCGGAATCTAACTATGTATGTAGATTCTTAATTTTTGGTCCCGTTTTCAAATTGGTCTACATTAAGGTCCAAAGGGTCCAAAATTAAACTTAGTTTGATTTTAACAAAAATTGAATCCTTGGGGTTCTTTGATATGCTGAATTTAAAAATGTACTTAGATTTTTAATTATTGGCCTAGTTTTCAAGTTGGTCCAAATGGGGGTCCAAAATTAAAGTTTGTTTGATTTCATCAAAAATTGAATAAATGGGTTCTTTGATATGCCAAATCTAACTGTGTATGTAGATTCTTAATTTTTGGTCCAGTTTTCAAATTGGTCTACATTAAGGTCCAAAGGGTCCAAAATTAAACTAAGTTTGATTTTAACAAAAATTAAATTGGGCTTATTTGATATGCTTTATCTAAACATGTACTTTGATTTTTGATTATGGGCCCAGTTTTCAAGTTGGTCCAAATCAGGATTCCATATCAAGTATTGTGCAATAGCAAGAAATTTTCAATTGCACAGTATTGCACAATAGCATTGATTGATTGTTGGTTGCTTAACGTCCATATTGCACAATAGCAAGAAATATCTAATTGCACAATATTGTGCAATAGCAATTAATTTTCAATTGGAGTTATCTTTCTTTGTATAGAATAGTAGTTGATAATATATGTTGGAAATTTGCCAGACATGACTATGATGTCATTTTCTATTTTTATTTGCCAATAACTTTATGTAAATAACTTCATTGGAAATTTGCCAATATAAAATGTGGCTGATGAAGCTTTTTTCCCTTATCTTATCTAAAATGTTTTTAGATAATGTATGTTGGACATTTGCCAGACATGACTATGATGTCATTTTCTATTTTTATTTGCCAATAACTTTATGTAAATAACTTCATTGGAAATTTGCCAATATAAAATGTTTCTGATGAAGTTTTTTTTATTGTTTTATACAATAAACAATGTATATTCACTTTTACTACCAACCAATCTTTACCATTCAGTGATAACAAGCACTTTATTTTACATTTTAATATTTTATGATGTATTTAAAAGAGTAGTTATTGTTGCAAACTCCATTAGAAATTTGAATTGATATCAGTTTTGGAAAAAGGGAAACCGGGATGTGAAAAAGGGGGGGGGGGGGTTAAATTTTTCTCATTTCAGATTTCATAAATAAAAAGAAAATTTCTTCAAACATTTTTTTGAGAGGATTAATATTCAACAGCATAGTCACTCAGAATTGCTCAAAGGCAAACAAATTTTTTTTAAGTTCATTAGACCACATTCATTCTGTATCAGAAACCTATGCTGTGTCAACTATTTAATTTTAGATTTAAATAAGTTTGAAGAAGAAATCTTTAATAGATTTGTAAAATCTTGACATTTGTTTTGTGTAAAAAAAACCATGTAATGTCAAAAATTTGATCACAATCCAAATTCAGAGCTGTATCACGCTTGAATGTTTTGTCCATACTTGCCCCAACTGTTCAGGGTTCGACCTCTGCGGTCGTATAAAGCTGCGCCCTGCGGAGCACCTGGTTTAATATGTAACCTTATAGAAAATACATATTTTTCAAAATTAGATATAAAGTTCAATGTATTATTTTCATAATTTTTTTTTATGGCCCAGAACGAAGTTGTCAGGGCAATATAGTTATACCCTTGTCTGTCATTCTGTCATTCGCTCATTCTGCAACAAACCATTACACAGTCTTTTTTTCTAAACACTTTTAGATATTTGGCTGATTTTTGGTATGTGAGTTAACCATGATGAGTTACAGATCAAGTTTGAGTTTTGTTCCTCTCCTCTAATTTTTGCGGAAATCAGGCAAACTAGAGGTGTCAAAACGACATGAATGGCCCTGTCTCAAAATGTTGGAAAATCTGCAATTTCAACAACAAATATGGACAAAACATGATGGTAGTCTCACGTATCAAAAATTAGCTCAAAATCTTAACTGTGATTTTCAACAATTTATCAGGGTCCAAAGTCAGAAATTTCGGCAAAAAATTAGCAGAGTGGAACAAAACTCAAACTTGATCTGTAACTCATCGTGGTTAACACACATACGAAAAAATCCGCCCAATATTATCTGAAGGCTTTTAGAAAAAAAGTCTGTAATTACCATGATTTTCAATCATTTAATCGTAGACCAAAGCCTGAAATTGCAAAAATTGGCAGAGCGGAACAATACTCAATCTAGATTTGTAAAATAGAGAATGGAAATTTGAAATGTAACAAAATTAAAAAAATAACAGAGGGCCACTAATAGGTCTTTTTCACAGCGAGAAAAAACACATCCAGTTGTGGACTTCAGCTGGCCCCTAAACAAAAATGTTTACTTACGGTACTCAGTGGAAATAGATGTCATACTGAACTCCTAATAAACGTATCAATGAACTAAAACTAAAAAAAAAACCTACAAGAATAGCAGACAAGAGGCTTCTGACAAATGGTACTGGCACACAAATTGTTGTAAACCTAACTAGCTTAATAACCTGCCCAAATTTAACCAAAGTTCAGCACAAACATTGTTTTCAAAATGTGTCTGATGGCTGATATGGCTAAAATAAAAGAGGGGGGGGGGGGGTAGGAGGGGTCCTGATCCCAAAATCTGGGGCTTTAAAACATGAAATCCTGAGGTCCCAAATTTAAAAAAAACTACAATCCCAACATCCCAAAATTTTGAAAAACGAATTCCTGGATCCTTAAAGGATCAATCTCGAAATCCTAAGCTTAAAAACACATGATCCCTGAGTCCCGATAAAGGTCCTATCCCACCTCATAGAAAGTAGGGGTAAATGCAAGGTTTGTCTATTATTCTATTATTATGAAATTTGTTATGAAAAGACTTTGAATATTTGCATACTTTAAATGTTAAAGTATTGCTATTTTAATTGCAACATATGAATTATTGAATAACAAATAAACATGATCTACAAATACATGTAGACCAGACATATCTCTGTGTTAATGTTTCTTTTTCTTTTTCTTTTCAGAAATCAAGTTGACCAAGAATATAATATCAAACAGGTAGGAAACTTACATAAATAATAAGTTATCAGTTTTCATAGGAGCTCAGCGGAAAATATATATATTTTGGGTGTTATCTAAAATTCATTGCATGCTTGATTATTTCACAAATCTTTTTGAGGTCGGTTTAAACATATTTTATTGTTTCAAATGACAAATGGATCAGACACAATTGAATTTTGCATCTTATTTACTGACTTCTCTCTGTGAAGTTTAACTCTAAAGTTGATCATTGGACTCTAAAAGTTGAGTTATGATTCAATCATCTTGTCCTTTCTGATTCCTTCATTGTTTCTTATCGCCCCACTGTTGTATGTTGATTCATCCTTCTGTTGTCAACACTATCAATAACTCAAAAAAGCTTTCAGCTGAATTTTCATGAAACTTTGGTGAATTGTTGATATATATATATATATATATATATATGTTCAGGACCAACTGAGTATTTGGACCATATGAATATAGTCATGACAATATGCGTGTACTCATATGGTCTGACCCTATGCATATGGTCCAACCATACACGTATGGACTGTCTGTATGAGTATATACTCTTATGGTTTTTAACGGGCGGGACCATATGAGTATTTTAACCATATAGGTTCAAATATGCATTGATGGTTTACATATGACAATGTATGAATTTAAAGGCTAAGTTAAAATTAAATATTGATCATGCCAAAGTTGGTTTTCATTGCTTATTACATTCTTGCATGTAGGCTTATGCTGTTATGGTGACATTTACTTCCACCCAGTAACATAACCTTTTTTCCCATTTGCACATAATGGTTTTGCACGATCCTTTTCAGTTACACCTTTTGTTTGCAAGTGAAAAGGTAGCTTTCTTTGCAGCTGCGTGCAGTGAAGCAAATGTTTTTGGTTATTCCGACGTGTCTACGGTGTTTATGAAGCTGTAGATTTCAAATATCGTAGTATGACGTCAGTACATCATATTAACAATAGCAACTTAAATAAAATATATTCCTAAATGCCAGTGACCTCTTATTTCTCTTTATTGAGAAATTTTTGGAAGTAATCTTTTCGAGTAGACGTATTTCTATATACTCAAAATAACAAATTGGTAATGGACATCGGTATAAAATGTGTCTATTATAGTTTTGACTAGGTAGTTAAATTAACTGTGAAACTATCAGTTAATATCTTTATTATAATATAATAATGAAATGACCTACATGTATATGATAGAGTGTTTTTAAGGAACAGTTATACCATATGAAGAGTTTAGAAGTATTCAAAGTAAACTGTAACAGAGTGTTTATTACCCCAACCAGGCGTATGGTCGGATCATATGAGTATATACCCAGTATATATCCATGCAAATACTCATATGACAGGGACTAAACTTAACGGTTGCCCAGTCGCCCAATGCGACCAGATTTTCAGCTAGGTGAACATTTTTATCACCCTGATCGCCCAGCTGGCATCAATTAATATTTTTCATCCAATGTCTATCCTTTTAATAACCGAAACCCAGTAGGACAACTACGTTTTTGATGGGAAGTCACGATAAATTCATTGTTTTTACGCTTTTGAATCTGTATTGCTTCAAAGATATATCCCAGAAGAGAGTTATTACAAGTCTGATTTTGACAAATGCATGTCAACACAATGTGTTCTTTTATGAAAAAACGAAACTCAAAATCTCATCAATAAATAGCATAATATCTAGTACAGTGATGTAATGAGATGATATTTTTGATCAACACATAGAGGATGGCTTGGATTTGAAATAACATTTAATGAGTTTTGGAAACGGTACCCCTATTGTCAACAGGAAGTTACATGTATAATTGAAGGGAGACAATTTTTATGGGATATCTTCTAAAATCAATTCTGTCAAATCTTATGAAATATTTCTGATGGCAATAATTCAAGTATTATGAAGTTATCACACATAATCTTCTTGACTCAACAATTCACATGGATTACATAAAAAGGCTTTATATGAAAAGTAAAATTTAAGTTGTTTTTATTTGAATAGAAATTGGTTGGGGCCCCTAAAATTTCAACTGGGCCCCTGAAAAAAATATTTAAGGGGCCCAGCTGACCCCTGGAGAAAAAGAGTTAAGGATAGTACTTGATATGGTCCAGAACATATATATTTTTTGTAGAAAATAAAAATAGATTCATGACCTGTCTTGAAGAAGAAAATCTCCGGTTATAACACATACAAACTTTTTACAGTAAAATAGTTTAAAACTTCAATTCATAATAAGCCTATGAAATATATACCTTGATGTATTTTACATTGTTATTTCAAGGCAAGTCATATCCCCTCCCTTTTCATTCATAGTTTTGCATCAATTCTCATGCTAAATGTTTCCAAGTATGTAATGAGCAATCTGTCATGAATATTTGTTGATATTGGAATATAAGAAGTTATTGTCCTTTATAGTTATTTTTTTTACAAATTTACATTATACTAACATTAAATTTGCTCTAAATGCTTTAGTTTCAGAGATATAAACTAAAAACTGCATTATACCTCCATGTTCTTTTTTTTGGCCAATTTTTTTGTCAGCCATGTTGGTTGTCAGACAGGGTAAATAAACACATTTTTATACGACCACAAAAAAATTTTGGGGATCGTATAATGGTATGATGTTGTCGTATGGGTCATCCAAGACACACTGTTTCCAGACATTGGGACAATAACTTGAGTTTAAATGAATATATCTAAATGAAATTTTTTCAGAAGGTTCAATATATAGGGTAAAATGCAGTTTTTGGCTCATATCTGAAACTAAAGTATTAAGAGCAAATTTGTCAGAAAAAAAATGTTTTTAGGTCATTATATATCTGCTCTGAAATTTTCTGACCATTCAGGCAAACAATTGTTGGGTTGCTGCCCCTTAAATCCAAATTTTATGAAAATTTTGCATGTTATTATCTTGAATATTTTTATAGATAAAGATACAGTGTAAACAGCAATAATGTTTGCAAAGTAAGACCTTAAAATAAGTCAGCATGAATTAAATGGTCAATTGACCCCTTAAGGTAACAGGTACGTAAATGGCTTGTCCTGGGATTTTTAAAAGAAATTTAATGCACGTAGAACTTATTAAAAGATAATGAAAAATTGAAAAAATTAAAGTTGGTCACCGATCTAATTTCCGAGTTCCAGGCATTTGAAAATGGTAATGAAACAACATAAAGTACATAGACTTAACGTCAAATTTGAACCAAAAATAAGAAATTTCAAGCTTTATTTATTCTGCAGTTTAAACCAATCCTACGATTTTTCTATAAAAATCAAATGTTTTTGAGGTATTATTTTCCTTTCTTTTGATATATAATTTTCATGGGATTACCGAACTCCTTTTTCATATAAAAGCCGTTGAAAGGGTGTTGTTGACGGGAAAAGAGAGAAAAATCATGACGTCGCCGAAAGGATTACGCAACGTCAAGGCTATTTCAGCAGAATTGTAAAGACAGCGACCGCCTCATTATAATTTGTTTAGCTATTCAAATGCGCTATAGAGCATATTATCCTGCCTGGAAAAAGGATTGATTACTTATTATTGTTTTTTCAGTGATTATACGAGGTCCTAAGTAATTATAACGTATTTCTGGAATAATTAAAAACACAATGTTTAAGGACATATGTTTATAAACTTATTGAACAGAAACGATAAAAGATCTATCATTAAAATTCCGAGTGACGATTATACATTCAATGCTCACATATATGACCACAATTTTTCTACTTCACAATATCAGTGGAGGCGAAATATACCGTGCATTGGGAAATTGAAACTTATAAGCCGAAAACACTGCTGCTGATATGTTTAATAGATTTGTTTTCAAAGATCTGCAAGAGGCAGTATGTAATTATACGGAAGTAGGTGATTCATATATGGAGATACATCTTTTAAGTTAAAACATGGTCTTAAATATGCATTATATTATGTTTTAAAAAAAGTCAGCAGAGATTTTGAGGGTAGAACATCTCAGTAAATTTGCAGACGATAAAGCAGAGGAGGTCACAACATTTTTGCATATTTTTGAAACCACCAAAAAATTAATAATTTTCAAATGCTTTATTCAATAAAAGAAAAAATCGTCAGGTTAATTTGAGAAAGCCACATCGAATAACAGATGATAATTTATTCACCATCAGACAATTCACCATTGAAAGAATTAAAAATATAGTAGAAATGTACAAAGAATATAAAATCTGGACACGATCAGACTTCATTAAATTGAGGAATCTTGTGGTATGTCGCTTGACAATGTGCAATGGACGACGTGGTGGAGAAGCATGCGGACATCTTAGATCAGAGTTCAAAGATGCTGTTGAAGACAATAGGATTAATAAAAAATGGAAGAATGATCCATATGTGCTTTTCCAAGTTTTGAAGAATGTCTACAAGGCTGGCAAAGGGATAAAAATACTGGTACCAGTTTTGTTCACTTTAGAAACATTGGCAGCAACTATTTTATTAGATGATGATGACCTTAGGCAGCAAGCTGAAGTTTTATCTAATAACAGGTATGTTTTTGCAAACACTCATAATTCCTTGGAATATGTAAACGGCTACTGAGGTATGCAACTTGTTGCAAGTGATGCTGGTATAAGAGAAGATGAGGCAAAGAAGATCAATGACACCTTAATTCGACATTTTACCAGCACTGAAATGGCTGCAAAGGACATACCAGAGAACGAGCGACAATATTTCTATACACATATTTGTAATTCCGAAGAAATGAACAAACAGACATATCAAGCTCCTTTAGCTGTTATGGAGATCGTGAAAGTTGTCAAACACATGAAAGTCACACAGGATAGCGTTGTCACCAACCTGTGTGCCTCCAGATAATGTCCTTCTTCATGTTATTCCAATTGGTAATCACGGAACAATCACACAGGATAATGTTTTGTCACCACCATGTTTGCTTCAGTATTTACAGTGCTTTCTTTGTATTTTTCCTATTGGTCAACACACAGTCAGTCACACAGGATAATGGTATGTCACCAACATGTATCCCTCCAGATTATATCTTTCTACATAATCTTCCAATTTGTCATCACACAGACAGTCACATAGGATAAAGTTTTGTCAAATAAAGTAACATGTATGCCTTCAATATGTGTTTAAAAAGCAAAATCTGCAGATAATGTCTTTTTCTTCATCTGATTTAAATTTTCAACACAGTCAGTCACACAGGAAAATTTTTATCACCAACATGTATGCCTCCATATAACATCTTTCTTAAGTTATATCCCTCCGATTTGTCATCACACAAACAGTTACACAGTATAGTGGTTTGTCATCAACATGTATGCCTCCAGTTTATGTCCTGATAATGTCTTTCTTCATTTTGAATCAATTTGTCAGCACACAGACAGTCACCAAGGATAGGGGTTTGTCACCAACGGAATCCCAAATCCTCTCCTAACCTGACACAGTGGTATAACTGTACAAAATAAAGTAACATGTTTGCCTTCAATAAGTGTTTAAAAAGCAAAATCTGCAGATAATGTCTTTTTCTTCATCTGATTTAAATTTTCACCACAACTTACTGACCAGACAGTCACACTGCATGATTTTTTTGTTATATATATTATAAATAAGAAAAACGATAAGGCAACTTTATTTTCAACTGTAAGCAACCAATTAGATACTTGACCAGGAGAGTGCTGCATATTTTGCAACAAATACTGCCTAAAGCTTAGTAGGCACATACAACTGGTACATAAAGAAGAAGACAGAGTAAAGGCAGTCCTAAAGGTCTCTCCAAGAACAAAAAATAAAATATTTTCATAATTTAAGAAGGAGCTAGGGCATGTAGGGAATTCATTTAAACAACATGGAAAAACTTGGCAAAGATAGTCATGCTGTCCTTGCAAGGGAAAGAGTTTCCAAAATATTTTCTGTGCAGGTTATGTGTGATAACTGCAATGCCATATTAACCAAAAAGCTATGTCAAGATACAGAGCTGCATGCCAGGAAGGATCATCAAAACAGATAAATGCCATTCCAGCCCAATTTTTGATCAAAGATAATGATGTATCTGAAAGTTTTGGCAAAAACATCTAGACAAAATTCACCAAAGACGATGTTGGTAAAATCTGTCAATCTGATGATTTGGTAAAAAAAAGTTGAAAGTATACTGTAGGTTAAAAAAAAGACAAAAGAAGACCAATTATCCCAAGCCAGAAAGAGTGTGATGAACGACATGAGAGGGTTAGCTCAAACATACAACTTTTTTAAAGAAGAAGTCAAAATGGATCATCCGTTACTTCATCTCAGTAAATTTGCAGACGATAAAGCAGAGGAGGTCACAACATTTTTGCACATTTTTGAAACCATCAAAAAATTTATAAATTTCAGATGTTTTATTCAATAAAAGAAAAAATCGACAGGTTAATTTGAGAAGGCCACATCGAATTACAGATGATAATTTGTTCACCATCAGACAATATACCATTGAAAGCATGAAAAAAAATAGTAGAAATATACAACCAATATAAAATCTGGACATGGTCAGACTTCATTAGGCCTAAATTAAAATATTGTTTGTTTGCCCTTTTCCGACCCTATGTTTTGAAACAGGGTAGGTAGGTAGGTAAAATATTTTATTTTTTTCCCCAAAAAAATAACTTGGGTCGGTATATTTTTTGTCATTGGTAGGCAGGTAGGTATAATATTTTATTTTATAGATACAAAATCTTCATAATGTCATTTTTGTCTGTTTTGCTTTTGCTAAAAAGTTTCTGGGACTATTTGTATAATAGTCCCAGGAAGTTTTGAAAAAAAATATCATGTAGAATGTGAAGTTAATTCATGCACTACTATTTTGTTTTCAAATATCAAAATATATTTTCAACGTTTATATGCCTGGAACTTTGAAGAGTTTTAACTATCACTAATATTCTGTACTACGTACCTTGTTCTCTTACCTCTACCTAAAGGTTTTCTGTAAGAGTTAATATTGTCCTAGTAAAATATGCCTAGGCAGACATACATTACTAGTAGAAAAAGTCCCTAGAGTGTTTAAATTTTCGTTTGTGCCTAGGTTGCCAATAAAATTGCAACAAGACTTGAAACTCAATTGTCACGTATTTTACATCGCATTTATAAATGATATGTATGGAAAACTTGGGCAATTTTACTGCCAAATATTCTCCACTTTAAAGGCGTTTGTCACCTTTGGTTCATGTCAGATATAATGAATATAGCAATACTGGTCGAAAGCATCGTTAACATTATCATCCTGATCAACGGATCACAAAAAGGCCAAGGACGTATGTTAGTTATACGTCCTTGCAAAAGGCCATTCCTACATAGAATACAACGTCCGTTTACAAAATAGTTTGTACACACGTTGATAGTTTTGTAAATGAACCTTGCTCTTCAAGTTTAAAGATACAGAGTAAGGGAGCTACCATTTGATTTTTATGGGGGGGCTAGGATGAAATTTGAAAAAAATAGGCAGGACAGGAGTTTTGAGTAAAAAAAAAGGCAGGATGAGACACTTTGCAAAAAAAAAGGCAGGATGACAATTTAGGTAAAAAAAAGTCAGGATAAACTAATAAAAAAAAAGGCAGGACCAAATAGCATGAATAGAGGGAAAAACAAGAGGCTCTCAAGAGCCTGAATCGCTCACCTTAATTCTTTTGGTTAAATCTCTCATCAATGATTATTTTGGCTTTTCAATTTATTTAAATGTTTTTTGGATCGTCCTATTTTCTTCAAAAGCAAAAAAAAATAATCATTTTATCCTATGTTCTATTTTAACCATAGGAGCTATGTTTCTTGACATTCAAGGAAATAAAATATAAAATTTATACTAGATACTCTGAAACTCATTTAGCCTAAGTTTGGCTGAAATTGATACAGCAGTTTCAAAGGAGAAGATTTTTTAAAGTAAGTCAACATGATGAACAAATTGTGAAAAAAGTCTTTAAAGGGCAATAACTCCTTAAGGGGTCAATTGACAATTTTGGTCAAATTGACTTAATTGAAGATCTTACTTTGCTGAACATTATTGCTGTTTACAGTTTATTTCTATCTATAATTATATTCAAGATAATAAACAAAAACAGCAAAATTTCCTTAAAATGATCAATTCAGGGGCAGCAACCCAACAACAGGTTGTCTGATTCATCTGAAAATTTCAGGGCAGACAGAAATTGACCTGATAAACAATATTACCCAACGTCAGATTTGCTCTAAATGCTTTGGTTTTTGAGTTATAAGCCAAAAACTGCATTTGACCCCTATGTTCTATTTTTAGCAATGGCGACCATGTTTGTTGATAGATCATAACTTCGGATACAATTTACAAACAAGATACCCTATGGAACATTCAGTTAAAGTTTGGAAGTATTTGGCCCAGTAGTTTCAGAGAACATTTTTGTAAAAGATTACTAAGATTTACGAAAAATGGTGAAAAATTGACTATAAAGGGCAATAACTCCTAAAGGGGTCAACTGACCATTTCCGTCATGTTGACTTATTTGTAAATCTTACTTTGCTGAACATTATTCCTGTTTACAGTTTATCTCTATCTATAATAATATTCAAGATAATAACCAAAAACAGCAAAATTTCCTTAAAATTACCAATTCAGGAGCAGCAACCCAACAACAGGTTGTCTGATTCATCTGAAAATTTCAGGGCAGATAGATCTTGACCTGATAAACAATATATCTCATGTCAGATTTGCTCTAAATGCTTTGGTTTTTGAGTTATAAGCCAAAAACTGCATTTGACCCCTATGTTCTATTTTTAGCAATGGCTACCATGTTTGTTGATAGATCATAACTTTGGATACAATTTACAAACTAGATACCCTAAGGAACATTCAATTAAAGTTTGGAAGTATTTGGCCCAGTCAGTTTCAGAGGAGAAGATTTTTGTAAAAGATTACTAAGATTTACGAAAAATGGTTAAAAATTGACTATAAAGGGCAATAACTCCTAAAGGGGTCAACTGACCATTTCCGTCATGTTGACCTATTTGTAAATCTTACTTTGCTGAACATTATTCCTGTTTACAGTTTATCTCTATCTATAATAATATTCAAGATAATAACCAAAAACAGCAAAATTTCCTTAAAATTACCAATTCAGGGGCAGCAACCCAACAACGGGTTGTCTGATTCATCTGAAAATTTCAGGGCAGATAGATCTTGACCTGATAAACAATATTACCCCATGTCAGATTTGCTCTAAATGCTTTGGTTTTTGAGTTATAAGCCAAAAACTGCATTTGACCCCTATGTTCTATTTTTAGCAATGGCAACCATGTTTGTTGATAGATCAAAACTTCGGATACAATTTATAAATTAGATACCCTAAGGAACATTCAGTTAAAGTTTGAAAGTATTTGGCCCAGTAGTTTCAGAGGAGAAGATTCTTGAAATAGTTTACGACAACAGACGACGACGACGGACGACGACGGACGCCAAGTGATGGCATAAGCTCACTTTGAGCTAATAAAAATGCAGACAGAGATTACAACTAAAAAAAAATGCAGGACAAAATTTTTCATCCTAGCCCCCCCATAAAAATCAAATGGTAGCTCCCTAACGTACATCATATCACGATTTCAAAGCGTTCAACATCGATTTCAAACAAATGCTTTGAAACTCTAAATGCAAGTGTTCATGTCAAACGCTCACGTGATACCAAACAGACTAGACGTTATACGATAAAGGTAAAACCCGAGGATTCCGGTAAAAAAAAGTTTTGAGCGGGAAATACAAATATAAGATTTTTGGTAGGAACGAAAACATAAAATAAAATAAAATCTTGCTGGTAAATACAAATAAAAGATTTTCAGGCGGAATGAATTTATAGGGTCGGTCGGTAAAGGGCAAACAAACAATATTTTAATTTAAGCCTTAACTTGAGGAATCTTGTGGTACGTCGCTTGACAATGTGCAATGGACGACTTGGTCAGGAAGCATGCAGACTTCTTAGATTAGAGTTTAAAGATGCTGTTGAAGATAATTTGTTTAATAAAAGATGAAAGAAAGATCCATATGTGCTATCTCAAGAATTGAAGATTGCCTACGAGGCTGGCAAAGGGATGAATAAACTGGTACCAGTTTTGTTCACTGTAGAAACATTGGCAGCAACTATTTTATTAGATGATGATGACCTTAGGCATTAAGTTGAAGTTTTATCTAATTACATGTATGTCTTTGAAAACACTCATAATTCCTTGAAATATGTAACGGCTGCTTTCTTTGCTGCTGGTTTCATAGCCTTAGGCTTGGCTGCCTTTTTCTCTCCAGCTGGTTTCTTTGCAGCTGGCTTCCATTAGTTCTTGAATGCTCTTCTTCTTCACCTCTTCTTTATGCTCCTTGTAAAAGTCTTGGAATTCTGTCTTCTCAAAGCGTTTAAAGGGATACCACTCTCAATATAAAATCTTAGCATGGTCAGACTTCATGAACTGCGTGACAATGTGCAATGGACGACTAGGTCAGGAAGCATGCAGACTTCTTAGATCAGAGTTCAAAGTTGCTGTTGAAGACAATTTGGTTTAATAAAAAAAGAAAAAATGATCCATATGTTCTATGAATTTATAACACTTGAACAACACTTTTTAATAATAATTATATAAAATAAGGAAGCTTATTCAATCTAGAATTGAACACTTTGATTTTTATAAATGTACGAGTACAAATACGACAAAACACATCCAAAAACCATGAGGCATGAACCTTTACCAAAATATCGTAAACTCTGACCTTTTATCACGTGACCAATGTCTTAACCTTAGAAGCCATTAAATCGTTTGCTGTCTAACTGCTAGACATTTCCCTCCATTTTCACTTTTATCCTCCTTGTCTGAAAATTTGATTATCAAAACCTGCATTGTCATTTTCCATATACACCATGGCTTCAATTTTTTAATTGAAATATATAATTTGCATTTAATTGATCATTTATTCAAGCAATCAAAACCATCCATTAGTTCTTGAATGCCCTTCTTCTTCACCTCTTCTGAATTCACCTAGGTAAAAGTCTTAGAATTCTGTCTTCCAAAAGCATTTAAAGGGATACCACTCTCAATATAAAATCTGGACATGGTCAGACTTCATTAACTTGAGGAATCTTGTGGTATGTCGCTTGACAATGTGCAATGGACGACTAGGTCAGGAAGCATGCAGACTTCTTAGATTAGAGTTTAAAGATGCTGTTGAAGATAATTTGTTTAATAAAAGATGAAAGAAAGATCCATATGTGCTATCTCAAGAATTGAAGATTGCCTACGAGGCTGGCAAAGGGATGAATAAACTGGTACCAGTTTTGTTCACTGTAGAAACATTGGCAGCAACTATTTTATTAGATGATGATGACCTTAGGCATTAAGTTGAAGTTTTATCTAATTACATGTATGTCTTTGAAAACACTCATAATTCCTTGAAATATGTAACGGCTGCTTTCTTTGCTGCTGGTTTCATAGCCTTAGGCTTGGCTGCCTTTTTCTCTCCAGCTGGTTTCTTTGCAGCTGGCTTCCATTAGTTCTTGAATGCTCTTCTTCTTCACCTCTTCTTTATGCTCCTTGTAAAAGTCTTGGAATTCTGTCTTCTCAAAGCGTTTAAAGGGATACCACTCTCAATATAAAATCTTAGCATGGTCAGACTTCATGAACTGCGTGACAATGTGCAATGGACGACTAGGTCAGGAAGCATGCAGACTTCTTAGATCAGAGTTCAAAGTTGCTGTTGAAGACAATTTGGTTTAATAAAAAAAGAAAAAATGATCCATATGTTCTATGAATTTATAACACTTGAACAACACTTTTTAATAATAATTATATAAAATAAGGAAGCTTATTCAATCTAGAATTGAACACTTTGATTTTTATAAATGTACGAGTACAAATACGACAAAACACATCCAAAAACCATGAGGCATGAACGTTTACCAAAATATCGTAAACTCTGACCTTTTATCACGTGACCAATGTCTTAACCTTAGAAGCCATTAAATCGTTTGCTGTCTAACTGCTAGACATTTCCCTCCATTTTCACTTTTATCCTCCTTGTCTGAAAATTTGATTATCAAAACCTGCATTGTCATTTTCCATATACACCATGGCTTCAATTTTTTAATTGAAATATATAATTTGCATTTAATTGATCATTTATTCAAGCAATCAAAACCATCCATTAGTTCTTGAATGCCCTTCTTCTTCACCTCTTCTGAATTCACCTAGGTAAAAGTCTTAGAATTCTGTCTTCCAAAAGCATTTAAAGGGATACCACTCTCAATATAAAATCTGGACATGGTCAGACTTCATTAACTTGAGGAATCTTGTGGTATGTCGCTTGACAATGTGCAATGGACGACTAGGTCAGGAAGCATGCAGACTTCTTAGATTAGAGTTTAAAGATGCTGTTGAAGATAATTTGTTTAATAAAAGATGAAAGAAAGATCCATATGTGCTATCTCAAGAATTGAAGATTGCCTACGAGGCTGGCAAAGGGATGAATAAACTGGTACCAGTTTTGTTCACTGTAGAAACATTGGCAGCAACTATTTTATTAGATGATGATGACCTTAGGCATTAAGTTGAAGTTTTATCTAATTACATGTATGTCTTTGAAAACACTCATAATTCCTTGAAATATGTAACGGCTGCTTTCTTTGCTGCTGGTTTCATAGCCTTAGGCTTGGCTGCCTTTTTCTCTCCAGCTGGTTTCTTTGCAGCTGGCTTCCATTAGTTCTTGAATGCTCTTCTTCTTCACCTCTTCTTTATGCTCCTTGTAAAAGTCTTGGAATTCTGTCTTCTCAAAGCGTTTAAAGGGATACCACTCTCAATATAAAATCTTAGCATGGTCAGACTTCATGAACTGCGTGACAATGTGCAATGGACGACTAGGTCAGGAAGCATGCAGACTTCTTAGATCAGAGTTCAAAGTTGCTGTTGAAGACAATTTGGTTTAATAAAAAAAGAAAAAATGATCCATATGTTCTATGAATTTATAACACTTGAACAACACTTTTTAATAATAATTATATAAAATAAGGAAGCTTATTCAATCTAGAATTGAACACTTTGATTTTTATAAATGTACGAGTACAAATACGACAAAACACATCCAAAAACCATGAGGCATGAACGTTTACCAAAATATCGTAAACTCTGACCTTTTATCACGTGACCAATGTCTTAACCTTAGAAGCCATTAAATCGTTTGCTGTCTAACTGCTAGACATTTCCCTCCATTTTCACTTTTATCCTCCTTGTCTGAAAATTTGATTATCAAAACCTGCATTGTCATTTTCCATATACACCATGGCTTCAATTTTTTAATTGAAATATATAATTTGCATTTAATTGATCATTTATTCAAGCAATCAAAACCATCCATTAGTTCTTGAATGCCCTTCTTCTTCACCTCTTCTGAATTCACCTAGGTAAAAGTCTTAGAATTCTGTCTTCCAAAAGCATTTAAAGGGATACCACTCTCAATATAAAATCTGGACATGGTCAGACTTCATTAACTTGAGGAATCTTGTGGTATGTCGCTTGACAATGTGCAATGGACGACTAGGTCAGGAAGCATGCAGACTTCTTAGATTAGAGTTTAAAGATGCTGTTGAAGATAATTTGTTTAATAAAAGATGAAAGAAAGATCCATATGTGCTATCTCAAGAATTGAAGATTGCCTACGAGGCTGGCAAAGGGATGAATAAACTGGTACCAGTTTTGTTCACTGTAGAAACATTGGCAGCAACTATTTTATTAGATGATGATGACCTTAGGCATTAAGTTGAAGTTTTATCTAATTACATGTATGTCTTTGAAAACACTCATAATTCCTTGAAATATGTAACGGCTGCTTTCTTTGCTGCTGGTTTCATAGCCTTAGGCTTGGCTGCCTTTTTCTCTCCAGCTGGTTTCTTTGCAGCTGGCTTCCATTAGTTCTTGAATGCTCTTCTTCTTCACCTCTTCTTTATGCTCCTTGTAAAAGTCTTGGAATTCTGTCTTCTCAAAGCGTTTAAAGGGATACCACTCTCAATATAAAATCTTAGCATGGTCAGACTTCATGAACTGCGTGACAATGTGCAATGGACGACTAGGTCAGGAAGCATGCAGACTTCTTAGATCAGAGTTCAAAGTTGCTGTTGAAGACAATTTGGTTTAATAAAAAAAGAAAAAATGATCCATATGTTCTATGAATTTATAACACTTGAACAACACTTTTTAATAATAATTATATAAAATAAGGAAGCTTATTCAATCTAGAATTGAACACTTTGATTTTTATAAATGTACGAGTACAAATACGACAAAACACATCCAAAAACCATGAGGCATGAACGTTTACCAAAATATCGTAAACTCTGACCTTTTATCACGTGACCAATGTCTTAACCTTAGAAGCCATTAAATCGTTTGCTGTCTAACTGCTAGACATTTCCCTCCATTTTCACTTTTATCCTCCTTGTCTGAAAATTTGATTATCAAAACCTGCATTGTCATTTTCCATATACACCATGGCTTCAATTTTTTAATTGAAATATATAATTTGCATTTAATTGATCATTTATTCAAGCAATCAAAACCATCCATTAGTTCTTGAATGCCCTTCTTCTTCACCTCTTCTGAATTCACCTAGGTAAAAGTCTTAGAATTCTGTCTTCCAAAAGCATTTAAAGGGATACCACTCTCAATATAAAATCTGGACATGGTCAGACTTCATTAACTTGAGGAATCTTGTGGTATGTCGCTTGACAATGTGCAATGGACGACTAGGTCAGGAAGCATGCAGACTTCTTAGATTAGAGTTTAAAGATGCTGTTGAAGATAATTTGTTTAATAAAAGATGAAAGAAAGATCCATATGTGCTATCTCAAGAATTGAAGATTGCCTACGAGGCTGGCAAAGGGATGAATAAACTGGTACCAGTTTTGTTCACTGTAGAAACATTGGCAGCAACTATTTTATTAGATGATGATGACCTTAGGCATTAAGTTGAAGTTTTATCTAATTACATGTATGTCTTTGAAAACACTCATAATTCCTTGAAATATGTAACGGCTGCTTTCTTTGCTGCTGGTTTCATAGCCTTAGGCTTGGCTGCCTTTTTCTCTCCAGCTGGTTTCTTTGCAGCTGGCTTCCATTAGTTCTTGAATGCTCTTCTTCTTCACCTCTTCTTTATGCTCCTTGTAAAAGTCTTGGAATTCTGTCTTCTCAAAGCGTTTAAAGGGATACCACTCTCAATATAAAATCTTAGCATGGTCAGACTTCATGAACTGCGTGACAATGTGCAATGGACGACTAGGTCAGGAAGCATGCAGACTTCTTAGATCAGAGTTCAAAGTTGCTGTTGAAGACAATTTGGTTTAATAAAAAAAGAAAAAATGATCCATATGTTCTATGAATTTATAACACTTGAACAACACTTTTTAATAATAATTATATAAAATAAGGAAGCTTATTCAATCTAGAATTGAACACTTTGATTTTTATAAATGTACGAGTACAAATACGACAAAACACATCCAAAAACCATGAGGCATGAACGTTTACCAAAATATCGTAAACTCTGACCTTTTATCACGTGACCAATGTCTTAACCTTAGAAGCCATTAAATCGTTTGCTGTCTAACTGCTAGACATTTCCCTCCATTTTCACTTTTATCCTCCTTGTCTGAAAATTTGATTATCAAAACCTGCATTGTCATTTTCCATATACACCATGGCTTCAATTTTTTAATTGAAATATATAATTTGCATTTAATTGATCATTTATTCAAGCAATCAAAACCATCCATTAGTTCTTGAATGCCCTTCTTCTTCACCTCTTCTGAATTCACCTAGGTAAAAGTCTTAGAATTCTGTCTTCCAAAAGCATTTAAAGGGATACCACTCTCAATATAAAATCTGGACATGGTCAGACTTCATTAACTTGAGGAATCTTGTGGTATGTCGCTTGACAATGTGCAATGGACGACTAGGTCAGGAAGCATGCAGACTTCTTAGATTAGAGTTTAAAGATGCTGTTGAAGATAATTTGTTTAATAAAAGATGAAAGAAAGATCCATATGTGCTATCTCAAGAATTGAAGATTGCCTACGAGGCTGGCAAAGGGATGAATAAACTGGTACCAGTTTTGTTCACTGTAGAAACATTGGCAACAACTATTTTATTAGATGATGATGACCTTAGGCATTAAGTTGAAGTTTTATCTAATTACATGTATGTCTTTGAAAACACTCATAATTCCTTGAAATATGTAACGGCTGCTTTCTTTGCTGCTGGTTTCATAGCCTTAGGCTTGGCTGCCTTTTTCTCTCCAGCTGGTTTCTTTGCAGCTGGCTTCCATTAGTTCTTGAATGCTCTTCTTCTTCACCTCTTCTTTATGCTCCTTGTAAAAGTCTTGGAATTCTGTCTTCTCAAAGCGTTTAAAGGGATACCACTCTCAATATAAAATCTTAGCATGGTCAGACTTCATGAACTGCGTGACAATGTGCAATGGACGACTAGGTCAGGAAGCATGCAGACTTCTTAGATCAGAGTTCAAAGTTGCTGTTGAAGACAATTTGGTTTATTAAAAAAAGAAAAAATGATCCATATGTTCTATGAATTTATAACACTTGAACAACACTTTTTAATAATAATTATATAAAATAAGGAAGCTTATTCAATCTAGAATTGAACACTTTGATTTTTATAAATGTACGAGTACAAATACGACAAAACACATCCAAAAACCATGAGGCATGAACGTTTACCAAAATATCGTAAACTCTGACCTTTTATCACGTGACCAATGTCTTAACCTTAGAAGCCATTAAATCGTTTGCTGTCTAACTGCTAGACATTTCCCTCCATTTTCACTTTTATCCTCCTTGTCTGAAAATTTGATTATCAAAACCTGCATTGTCATTTTCCATATACACCATGGCTTCAATTTTTTAATTGAAATATATAATTTGCATTTAATTGATCATTTATTCAAGCAATCAAAACCATCCATTAGTTCTTGAATGCCCTTCTTCTTCACCTCTTCTGAATTCACCTAGGTAAAAGTCTTAGAATTCTGTCTTCCAAAAGCATTTAAAGGGATACCACTCTCAATATAAAATCTGGACATGGTCAGACTTCATTAACTTGAGGAATCTTGTGGTATGTCGCTTGACAATGTGCAATGGACGACTAGGTCAGGAAGCATGCAGACTTCTTAGATTAGAGTTTAAAGATGCTGTTGAAGATAATTTGTTTAATAAAAGATGAAAGAAAGATCCATATGTGCTATCTCAAGAATTGAAGATTGCCTACGAGGCTGGCAAAGGGATGAATAAACTGGTACCAGTTTTGTTCACTGTAGAAACATTGGCAGCAACTATTTTATTAGATGATGATGACCTTAGGCATTAAGTTGAAGTTTTATCTAATTACATGAATGTCTTTGAAAACACTCATAATTCCTTGAAATATGTAACGGCTGCTTTCTTTGCTGCTGGTTTCATAGCCTTAGGCTTGGCTGCCTTTTTCTCTCCAGCTGGTTTCTTTGCAGCTGGCTTCCATTAGTTCTTGAATGCTCTTCTTCTTCACCTCTTCTTTATGCTCCTTGTAAAAGTCTTGGAATTCTGTCTTCTCAAAGCGTTTAAAGGGATACCACTCTCAATATAAAATCTTAGCATGGTCAGACTTCATGAACTGCGTGACAATGTGCAATGGACGACTAGGTCAGGAAGCATGCAGACTTCTTAGATCAGAGTTCAAAGTTGCTGTTGAAGACAATTTGGTTTAATAAAAAAAGAAAAAATGATCCATATGTTCTATGAATTTATAACACTTGAACAACACTTTTTAATAATAATTATATAAAATAAGGAAGCTTATTCAATCTAGAATTGAACACTTTGATTTTTATAAATGTACGAGTACAAATACGACAAAACACATCCAAAAACCATGAGGCATGAACGTTTACCAAAATATCGTAAACTCTGACCTTTTATCACGTGACCAATGTCTTAACCTTAGAAGCCATTAAATCGTTTGCTGTCTAACTGCTAGACATTTCCCTCCATTTTCACTTTTATCCTCCTTGTCTGAAAATTTGATTATCAAAACCTGCATTGTCATTTTCCATATACACCATGGCTTCAATTTTTTAA